>NW_027665599.1:0-73501 GCF_963924005.1 Protomyctophum bolini
TGACGTCGGCTATGGCTAAGACTGTCTACATAATTCATGAGTGAAAAACATTGTATGGGTATTATGAGGGCCCTCTCTCTCTCTCTCTCAATTCAATTCAATTCAATTCAATTCAATTCAACAGGCTTTATTGGCATGACGTTTTACAAGTGTTGCCAAAGCACACTCACAGATATTACAAATAACAACATAATATCAAAGACATGAAAAAATAAACTCTCTCTCTCTCTCACACACACACACACCGCGTCTCGCCGTTTTGCAGTTGCAATGGATGACGGATAGAGCCGATGCTCTTGGTAAATAAACAACTCTTCGCGTTCACAACAGCTATACACAGGCTAAAACATATCGATATAATCAACTTGGTATGATTGCTCAGATGCCCCGCGCACTTTACCCGCGCACAGAATCTGTGCCTTTCAATTCAATTCAAAGGGCTTTATTGGCATGAGAAAACATACGTTTACATTGCCAAAGCAGAAAGAACAATACAGCAATACAATCAAAACAAAAATTATGTACTTTGAAGGTCAAATCTTCAATAGATCAACTTCTATGTACCAAGATCACTCGATGCAGGTATAGTGCAGGAATATACACAATGATTAGTCTTTATCTCCATAGAAAAGTAAGGGCTTACAGCACACATTTTTTTGTACAGTATTTCACAAAGCCCACGTTGGAACAGATATTATACTCTTACTAGATCAAGTGGGGTGACGTTCATTTTAATACAAATGGATATATCGATATGTTTTAGCCTGTGTATAGCTGTTGTGAACGCGAAGAGTTGTGTTTATTATTTACAAAGCTTTGTCAAATTGTCACCCATGCGATCCTCCCTGAACCTGTGTGTGTGTGTGTGTGAGAGAGAGAGAGAGAGACCGCCCCCATATCGGTGTGTGAGAGAGAGAGAGAGAGAGAGAGAGAGAGAGAGAGAGAGAGAGAGAGAGAGAGAGAGAGAGAGAGAGAGAGAGAGAGAGAGAGAGAGAGAGAGAGAGAGAGAGAGAGAGAGAGGAGATGTGAGTGAGTGAGTGAGTGAGTGAGTGAGTGAGTGTGTGTGTGTGTGTGTGAGAGGGCTCAGGTAGCCTGGCGCAGTCACAGTGCCCGCTAGACAGGCAGACCAGTGTAAACTGGCTGTGAAGCTCCAGGGCTCCCGGCTCAGCACTTAGCCGTGGTTACGCATGGGGAGCGGGGAGACAGATAGACAAGATAGGTACAATGGAACCCGTCACGCGAAATTGCGATTATGCAACAGTTTTCCCTAAAACTTACACGTCAACTCGGTATCATTCTAAGAAGATTTTGGAAAAAAATTATAATTTTTCCACCAAACTTTTACCCAGCTATGAAGCTAAAAGTGACCTCAAAACCACTAGCATGAGTTGATAGCCACCAGGAACGCTAACTCGCAGAGCCCAGAGCCGCTCTGACATTTAGACCAGATACAAGATCAATTTTATTGGTCAAATTGAGCTGGCCCGACTTGACGTCACAATCTAGATGCTAGCGTTAATAGCCTTAATAGCTTCCCGAGAGGCGTGTCAGTCCCGCTTTAAGTCATCATTGAGAGCTAGTTATACATATAGGCCTACTATGTATATCATTTGCTGGGACGGTGCATACGCATCAAAATTGGCGGGACGGCTGGGACGGTGCATACGAGTCCCGGGCGAAACTAGTACTTGCACGCTCTTTGCTTGCGCAAGTAATGAAGGACCCCCAGTGGTCCTTCAGGGGGTCCCCAGTTAAACCCTTATGGGTCTATAACTCCGGGTCTACAATTGGACCAAAATGGACCCTTACGGCCGGATGTGTAACTCTGAGAGTGTACAAATGGACCGGCTAGATCGTTACGCATGATCCAAATGACACTGACCACATGCTGGATCATTACACACATGCCAGAAATGTGATCCCATAACCGTCAGTGCGCTGCATTAGTGTAGACAAATGACATGTACATGTGTCTTAACTATAGCGGCACTTATCATGAACCTCAAATATCATATCCCCCGTTGGTTTCACAATGAGCATTCCATCATTTACACCCAAATGAATGCAGTCACAGTGATCATGCAACACGGCATATAACACCACCCCTGTTATTATTTCCCTGTGATTAATTGCATTGTGTCTGGAGAGCGTAAATGCGCCATCAATAAAGCCCACTGCATGTGAACTTAAAACTCTGCCGCTCGTCCGTGTCGAGTGTGTGTGTGGGGGGGGGGGGGGGCGAGAGAGAGAGAGAAAGAGAGAGAGGGGAAAAGCCCAACACGCACATGCGTACCGTTCCGCGCGTCGATCCGATCCTAGGCTACAGTCCTTATCACTAACTCACCGATTTACTCGCCGGCATTCAAATCGTGTCTGGGGTAATCGTTACAAATAAAGCAGCGCGGCACGACAGCTTAAAATAATTTGTTATGTATACACTGTGTGTGTGTGTGTGTGTGTGTGTGGGGGGGGGGGGGTTGAAAAGTTCATTTAGCCCATTTACGCCGGGAACGCATCTGTGTTATTGTTTTAGACTTTAGGCGATATTTGACACCAATTGTCTTATACACTTTGGCTGTTAAGAAAATAGCAGAACTGTACAAGCTCATATCGGCGGCCGAGATACTACTATACTATATTTTTGGGGTGGTCCTCGACATGAAATGGTTTGAGGGGGGGGTTGGGGGCATGTGTTAGTCCGACTTCCCGTCTGACTGCGTGGCCGGTTAAGACTCGCCCGTGGCTTTTTCGAAACGTTATATGGGTAAGGGTTTGGGAATAGGGTTCCTGTGGTCGGAGTATTGGGTATAGTCGGACTTATGGGGTGTCGGATTATTGGGATGTCGGACTGACGCTGCACGTTTGAGAACCAGTTTCTGAACCACTGATGTTGCATATATAGCGTCAGGATTTAGAAGACGTTTCGTATATAGACTGCAGGGGTCTCCTCGGGTCTTAAGGGGTTAGGTCTATAGCTAGGC
The DNA here is from genome assembly GCF_963924005.1 of Protomyctophum bolini. Classification (NCBI taxonomy): domain Eukaryota; kingdom Metazoa; phylum Chordata; class Actinopteri; order Myctophiformes; family Myctophidae; genus Protomyctophum; species Protomyctophum bolini. The sequence goes on from NW_027665599.1 coordinate 2,982, forward strand.
TCTCTCTCTCTCTCTCTCTCTCTTGCGGATCGCAACGGTACTGGATGTGCGGACCCACCGGGGGATACGGGGGGTGGGGGTGTGGGGGGGGAGCAGGAGAGGAGGGAGCTGGGTGGGGGGGGGGGGGGGGGGTGTTCGTGAGCCAAACCAAACAGCCACGCTGTTTTCCTTCAAGCTTGTGGTAGACTTGGCTCGCTTCCAGCTGAAATTAGGAAATATGATGGAAAGCGCAGATAAAGGGCTGGTATACTCGCATAGCGTCGGAGCCCAGGAATGGCTGTTTGCCAGCGAACAGGTTCCGTGGAGACCTGTATGTGTGTGCTGTAGTGTAGTGTAGTGTAGTGTAGTGTAGTGTAGTGTAGTGTAGTGTAGTGTAGTGTATTCATAATGGACTGGAAGACATGGAGGAAAGGAGAGGTCCGCTTTTTATTTGATCATTCAGCGACCCACGTGTTAAAGCCTCATGTGGTTCTCAAACTTTTTCATGCCCCCAAAGGACCTCCAAATTGATATATAAATACGTTTGGCCGCGGACCCGCATCTAACAATGTTTTGTGCCAAGAAACCCCCAGGAGAGATTTTATTTTGTGTGCGTTTGTACACTCTCAGAGTTTAAGGGGTCTTTGCAAATAAAACATTTGAGAACCACTAGTTGGACTCCAATAGAGTGTGTCGCAGTCCCGCCCCCTCGAGAGACCCGGAAAATAAATCGCCGTTCATTTTCCTCATAGGCATTTCTTTAAAGTATTTTTTTAAAGACAGTTACGCCGCGGACAAAGCCAACTCGGATCGTGACAAATCATGACAATGAACACAATATTTTGGGCCGATCAAATCATTAGAAAGAAGAAAATAAAGGCAGGAGACAACACTCTTTGTTTTGTTTTTCTTCTTATAAATTATTTGATCGGCCCAAAACATTGTGTTCATTGTCATGATTTGTCACGATCCGAGTTGGCTTTGTCCGCGGCGTAACCGTCGTTAAATAAATACTTTAAGAAATGCCTATGGGAAAAATGCATTGGGATTTATTTCCTGGGCCACTCGTTGTTCTGAAAGGGGGAGGGACGTCGCAGTCCCGCCCCCTTTCATGACGACGCCAGGCCCAGAAGAAAAACAAACAAAGAAAAGTGTTGTAACCTGCCGTTTTGTTCTTCTTTCCAATTATTTGTTCGGCCCAAAAAATTGTGTTTGTTGTCATGATTTGTCACGCCAAGAGTTGGCTTTGTACGAGGCTTAAAGGGACACTTCACCCTTTTTGCAAAAATATATATGTTAATGACGTTTAGAAGCTTTAGAACACTTTCCTGGGGGTCTTTATGTGTGGAATATGTGGTTTTAGATATTTTAGATTGTAGCAGTGAGCCTGTTGTCTCTGATGTCATGGACACTGGGCTCACTTCCTTCCTGGACTACATGTTGTCTCAGTAAGACAGCTCTCCCCCCTATCCACAAGGAGGAGCAGTGCACCAAAGAATTATGGGAATTGTAGTCCAGGAAGGTAGTGAGACCAGTGTTGATGACATCAGAGACAACAGGCTCACTGCTACAATCTAAAATATCCACATATTACACACATAAATACCCCCAGGAAAGTGATCTAAAGCTTCTAAACGTCATTAACATATATTTTTTTGCAAAAAGGGTGAAGTGTCCCTTTAAAAGGTCGTTAAATAAATACTTTTTGAAATGTCTATGTGGAAAATGAACGGAGAATGTCTTTTCAAATGGGGGTCCGCGGGCAAATAATTGTTCAGTTGGGGGTCCTTGACATGAACAAGTTGTCTAGAGGACTGGAGCTCCTCCACACAGCTGTGTTTTCACTGGGCCAGGAGGACGGGGCTCCTGGAGGGACCAGGCAGGCAGGCGGACCATTCTGACAGTGGTACTATATAGGACCCTTTCTGTCAGTAAGACAGTGCTTCCCAAACCTTTTTAACATAACTCCAAAATGATACTCATTATAGGGAACCTAGTGATATACGCTGTCATAGCACCCGTTTTAACTGTCAGCCGGTGTATGTACGTATGTGCCTGTGTGTGAAGACTGCAATCTGAAAACGTGTACTTTGGCAATCAATTCGGCCCAGTGGCAGAGCCTGATTGGTTGAGCCTCAATTGGCTAAGGCAGAGGCTGGAAATTGCACAGGTGCAAAGGCGTTGGCCTCATAAGGCCCACTGGCAGAGCCTGGCCCAGGTGAAAGGAGTTGGCCTCATTAGGCCCACTGCCAGAGCCATGGCCCAGGTGAAAGGAGTTGGCCTCATAAGGCCCGCTGGCAGAGCCTGGCCCAGGTGAAAGGAGTTGGCCTCATTAGGCCCGCTGGCAGAGCCATGGCCCAGGTGAAAGGAGTTGGCCTCATTAGGCCCACTGCCAGAGCCATGGCCCAGGTGAAAGGAGTTGGCCTCATAAGGCCCACTGCCAGAGCCTGGCCCAGGTGAAAGGAGTTGGCCTCATTAGGCCCACTGGCAGAGCCTGACCAGAGCCTTTTGTGGTGGTTCTGGAGAACCAGGGGTCCGACCGACTCGATACCTGGTGCACAAGTAGGGCCATGTATACAGTATGGCCTACTTGTGTGCAAGGCGCACGTTGGCACCTCGACAGAGTGCATTTCTAGTTGTCTATTGCTTCATTGTTAATGGGAATGTAACGTGTAGAACCGAAATAGCCAAAAAGTACAATATTTGCCTTGCAAATGTAGTGGAGTAGAAGTATTCATACGTAAGTTACTTTCCACCACCCACTGCTGAGGGGGGGTCACCTCCCATCTTTATTTACTCTCCCATCACAATGCTCCCTGCGCGGCTGCAGCCGGCCGCTCGGCGCAGAAGCAGTCAGCTGACCCCCTCCCCCCTGGTGTATACGTGCACCCCCCCCCTTCCCCCCCATCCGTCTGCAGATGTGTCCGGAGGTTTATTAGTGTTTAGAGAGCCTTTGTTTTGTTCAGTTGCATCGGGAAGCTGTGTGTCTCGACCAGAGGCATCGCATGCTGTGTTTTTTGTTGTTTTTTTAAGAGGGACAGCTGTCCCTGATGGGGCTCCTTACTGCGCCAGGAGGCCCCTGCGTGCGGGCCCTTTGCTGCTGCCTGTGTTCCAGGCCAGGCCAGGGGCCCCGCGGGGGGCCCTTTGCTCCATAATAGGCAGCCCTTTGCTGCCTGTGTGTTGCGCCAATCCAACATGACATCTCAACCTCCTAGACTCATGCAACTTTGGCTCGAATCAAAAACACTCCCTGACACCTGCGCCTTTCAAGGACGATTACTTCGTCTTCGTCGTCACACTTATCGTTGACACTGTCCTGGTTAAGGTATCTGATGTTTCTCTCTCACACACACACACACACACACACACACACACACACACACACACACACACAGGAACGCTTTCGATTCCCCCACAGTGAATTACACAAGTCTATGAAGACAGCACGATCTGCTACAAATTATGACGGAGCATCTGCCATTCCCTTTGAGGACGACGAGCTGTTGTCATTTTTGAGCAATGTTGACGTCCGGTGCACTCCAGTCCAGACTAGAGCAAGGACTTCTCCGACAGCGGGCCGTAGCCAATGACACGGTGAGGCAGGTGTACTGTCAGCCGCTGTTGATTTTGACATTGAGTTTTTGAGACTTTGCGGAAATCATCTCATTGATTGGTTTCAGGTGCGCTTCAGAGCAATGCCGGACTTAAGAGCCCTATATGCTTTTCTGGCCTGTTATGACCTGTCTGGCTCTTCTTATAGGCCATAACAAAAAGGAGGAAGTGTACACAAGCATACATTTATTTACAACATAACTTAATTGAAATATTCATCAAATGTGGTGTGCGTTAATCAGTAGATCAGAGTTTCAGAGTGTAAGTGAGTGGATGCGTGGTGTGGGCTGTTGAATGGTGCCAATCAAAGTGCTGCTGCTCTCAGGAAAGGAGAGACTGAGTGTGGCCACATCCGGCCTTTTATGTCTTGGGAACACTGGCCAGGTGCTTACAATGCACCTGATTGGCAACTCAGCAGAATCTGTGGGAAGCACATAACAAGACTATATAGGTCTACATAACCAACCACACAGGCCAACTAGCAACTACAGGGGCTGTGACAGGCCCTAATAGTAGGGCAACTACAGGGGCTGTGACAGGCCCTAATAGTAGGCCAACTACAGGGGCTGTGACAGGCCCTATAGTAGGCCAACTACAGGGGCTGTGACAGGCCCTAATAGTAGGCCAACTACAGGGGCTGTGACAGGCCCTGATAGTAGGCCAACTACAGGGGCTGTGACAGACCCTAATAGTAGGCCAACTACAGGGGCTGTGACAGGCCCTAATAGTAGGCCAACTACAGGGGCTGTGACAGGCCATAGTAGGCCAACTACAGGGGCTGTGACAGGCCATAGTAGGACAACTACAGGTTCTGTGACAGGCCCTATAGTAGGCCAACTACAGGGGCTGTGACAGGCCCTATAGTGGGCCAACTACAGGGGCTGTGACAGGCCCTATAGTAGGCCAACTACAGGGGCTGTGACAGGCCATAGTAGGACAACTACAGGGGCTGTGACAGGCCCTATAGTAGGCCAACTACAGGGGCTGTGACAGGCCCTATAGTGGGCCAACTACAGGGGCTGTGACAGGCCCTATAGTAGGCCAACTACAGGGGCTGTGACAGGCCCTATAGTGGGCCAACTACAGGGGCTGTGACAGGCCATAGTAGGCCAACTACAGAGGCTGTGACAGGCCCTATAGTGGGCCAACTACAGGGGCTGTGACAGGCCCTATAGTGGGCCAACTACAGGGGCTGTGACAGGCCCTATAGTGGGCCAACTACCATACACATAGACATATAAAGGTAGACGCCTTTTCCGCCTCTGGGCCGTCTGTATCTCAACGGAAAGCAACACGGAGGCAACGGAAGGCGACGGCGATGCGTGATTGGATTGCATTGGCAAGCTTTCCCGAGATTCCTTGCAAAGCATAACGGAAGGGGACGTTCGGTATAGGCCAATCCCTCTTTCCCGCAGCAGCACTTTGCCTTCCGAGATTCCGCTTGACTTCGTCCTCCTCCCGTTGGAGTCGGTCGGGTCTCTCCAGCGAAAGGGCAGCGACCAATAAGGCATCTATTATGTTTTTTCATGGCTGCGACAGGGCATAGAGGGGGGCGGGACAAACAACGACTGACGCCGACTTCCTATTGGTTTCCCACAACCATGCAGGCATGAGGTTTCCGACGGCGTCCGCACACAAACACCTCGCGTTCCGTCCCGTCCCGTCGCCCCGGGCGCGGGACGCCCCGCCACTGCCTCATGGGAACTGGAAGTCACACAATGTTTGAAGTTTATCCACCTGCCCCCGTGTTTCTGCCGGGACGACCCCCCCCCCACCGCTCTGCTGACAGGAGGCAAAGACCAGAGACTCAGAGAGAGGAGGGGGGGTTGGTTGTTGATTCAGCTTCGCCACTATAGCTAAACCGCAGATCTAGCATGGGGGTAAGTGTGTGTGACTGTGTGTGACTGTGTGTGACTGTGTGTGCGTGCGTGCGTGCGTGCGTGCGTGGATCAGACGGTGTCCTCGCCACAGGGGCTATACAGGTCAAGAGGTTTTAGGAGTCGGAGAGAATGAACTGACATTATGTTGTAGAGACACTGACTGCACTTCTTAACTCATTTACTGGCAGGTTGAGTTCTCGCTGCGTTTATGCAGTCACTTGTGTTTAATGTTAAATGTTGCTCTTTTTTTCAAGTCCATGCGTTTTAAACAAAAAATATGCATATAGATTTTTATTATCATGTGAATGATGGCTTCCATTTTTGCATTGAAACTTTTCTGGAATAGAAAGCCTGTACTTTCTATTATGGCTTGGATTCCCCATCGATGATGTCACTGGAGCACTGGCCCACAGCCCTCCTATGAGACACAGACTGGTTTCTGAACTGCCCACAGCCCTCCCATGAGACACAGACTGGTTTCTGAACTGCCCACAGCCCTCCCATGAGACACAGACTGGTTTCTGAACTGCCCACAGCCCTCCCATGAGACACAGACTGGTTTCTGAACTGCCCACAGCCCTCCCATGAGACACAGACTGGTTTCTGAACTGCCCACAGCCCTCCCATGAGACACAGACTGGTTTCTGAACTGCCCACAGCCCTCCCATGAGACACAGACTGGTTTCTGAACTGCCCACAGCCCTCCCATGAGACACAGACTGGTTTCTGAACTGCCCACAGCCCTCCCATGAGACACAGACTGGTTTCTGAACTGCCCACAGCCCTCCCATGAGACACAGACTGGTTTCTGAACTGCCCACAGCCCTCCCATGAGACACAGACTGGTTTCTGAACTGCCCACAGCCCTCCCATGAGACACAGACTGGTTTCTGAACTGCCCGTAGCCCTCCTATGAGACACAGACTGGTTTCTGAACTGCCCACAGCCCTCCCATGAGACACAGACTGGTTTCTGAACTGCCCACAGCCCTCCCATGAGACACAGACTGGTTTCTGAACTGCCCACAGCCCTCCCATGAGACACAGACTGGTTTCTGAACTGCCCACAGCCCCCCCATGAGACACAGACTGGTTTCTGAACTGCCCACAGCCCTCCCATGAGACACAGACTGGTTTCTGAACTGCCCACAGCCCTCCCATAAGACACAGACTGGTTTCTGAACTGCCCACAGCCCTCCCATGAGACACAGACTGGTTTCTGAACTGCCCACAGCCCTCCCATGAGACACAGACTGGTTTCTGAACTGCCCACAGCCCTCCCATGAGACACAGACTGGTTTCTGAACTGCATGCCCACAGCCCTCCCATGAGACACAGACTGGTTTCTGAACTGCCTACAGCCCTCCCATGAGACACAGACTGGTTTCTGAACTTCCCACAGCCCTCCCATGAGACACAGACTGAGTATAGATTATTTCATTATATTTATTTTTCTATTTTATCATGATTATTAGTAAGGATCAATTTATTTGAAGATAGGTGTCACAGTCCCAGGCAGGGCTGTGTTTTTCTTGTCTGTCTCTGTCTTGTCAGTGTCTGTGCTATGTGTGGGCGTGTGTGTGTGTGGGCGTAGGCTGGGCTCCATTTACCTCTTGGCTCACCTGTTTCCAGTCCCTTCATTCCAATCTACGCTCCTGCCTGCCATCAGCTCATCAACTCCAGCCTATAAAGACCCGGCCTTCCCACATCACCAGCGCCAGATTGTTAAATCAACCACAGTGGTATAGTAGAAGCTTCTAGCCAGTATACCAGTGTTTGTTCCCACCCAGTCACTATATTTTGAAATGGGGGGGTCAGCAGGCCCATTTTGGGGGGTCCTTGACATGAAAACGTTTGGGAACCACTGATCTAGCCAGCACGTTAACCTTTATGCGATAATCAGGCTTTGGCAGTACGAGTCCATTTTAAGACAAAAAAATCACATTGTCATTGAGAACACCTGCAGACAGCACCGAATCTCTTTGCCTATAAAACAGGAGATCTATACAAGATTTAATACGATTGGCTCAGGGTGACGTTGGGGGTGGATGACGACACTCGTCAGGAGCGTTTATATAACGCGGGTGGTGCGTCTGTTCCTGCTGGGGGTGAAGGAGGAGGGGGAGGAGCCTGTCGGTGGCGCCCTGGAGCAGGAGAGCCGGAGGCACGGCGACATCCTGCAGCAGGACTTCGTGGACTCTTACCGCAACCTGACCGCCAAGACGCTGATGGGCCTCAACTGGGTGGCGCGCCACTGCCCGCGCGCCGCCTACGTCATGAAGACCGACAGCGACGTCTTCGTCAACACCGAGTACCTCGTGCACGAGCTGCTCCGCTGGCGCCCCGACGGCGTGAGGCCCCGGAGGAGGAACGTGTTCACGGGCCACGTCATGAAGGGCGGGCCGCACCGAAACAAAGGCAGCAAGTGGTACGTGTCCGAAGTGGAGTACCCCTACTACTGCTCCGGGACGGGCTACGTGCTCTCGGGGGAGCTGGCGGCGCGGATCTACGGCGGCTCACTGGGCGTCCCCCACTTCCCCTTCGAGGACGTGCACGTGGGCATGGCGCTGGACAGGCTGCGTGTCCCCGTCACGCCGCCGCCGAGTCCCTCGCTGTTCCTCTACGAGGGACGTGGGCCCGTCGACGGCTACAGCCGCCTGGTCACCGCTCACCGCGTCACGCCCCACCAGATGCTGGACTTCTGGCGCCGCCTGCGCCCGGCGGCGGAGGCCCGATACCGCCGCAGCAGCGTCCTCGCTCAAAAACGCCACACGCTGACCTGAGGACGGACCCTGACCACACACCACGTCTGGGGTGTGACCCGAAGGACGGACCTGACCCCACCACGTCTGGGGTGTGACCCGAGGACGGACCTGACCACATACCACGTCTGGGGTGTGACCCGAGGACGGACCTGACCACATACCACGTCTGGGGTGTGACCCGAAGGACGGACCTGACCACACCACGTCTGGGGTGTGACCCGAGGACGGACCTGACCCCACCACGTCTGGGGTGTGACCCGAAGGACGGACCTGACCACACCACTTCTGGGGTGTGACCCGAGGACGGACCTGACCCCACCACGTCTGGGGTGTGACCCGAGGACGGACCTGACCCCACCACGTCTGGGGTGTGACCCGAGGACGGACCTGACCACATACCACGTCTGGGGTGTGACCCGAAGGACGGACCTGACCACACCACGTCTGGGGTGTGACCCGAGGACGGACCTGACCACACCACGTCTGGGGTGTGACCCGAGGACGGACCTGACGACACCACGTCTGGGGTGTGACCCGAGGACGGACCTGACCCCACCACGTCTGGGGTGTGCCGATATATCGTTGCTGTCGGGAGGAAACCTCGTAACTCCCTTTTTGAGGTTTGTGATATTTTTTTTTGTGGCATAAATCAGTGCTATTGAACATAACACCCTTCACGGTCTGTGTGTTGTCTCGAAAATATTAAACCAATGGAAAGTAGTATAAAAAGTGCTTTGTTTTATATGTTCTCTTGAATTTTATACGATTGAATTGCTTAATTTTATGTCAGTGTCCAGATTATTCCATAGATTCACCCCAAACAATGGCAGATAGACTGCTACAGTATAGGCCAGTGGTTCCCATACTTTTTCACGTCAAGGACCCCCCATTTGAAAAGATATGCCATGCAAGGACCCCCATAAGAGAAGATGTTTTTTTTTTTTATTACAACTCAGCAGTGTTTCTCAACCCCTTTTAATTTCAAGAACCCCCAGTTTGACATGCATTATGGCCCCCATTTAATTATATGACTTTCTATCTCACAATGCGTCAAACGCGACGCATTGTGAGCTTGTAGATTGGCTATTTGCAATAGCTTTTGTACACATTTTGAACTTGTGAAATGGGACATTCTGCAATATGACTACTATAGGTACATTTTGATGCCGATACTTTTGTACTTTTACTCAAGTACTTTTTCAATTATGTTGAGCCCTGTATGTCTTTTTGCATGTTGTTTGTGTATACTGACAGGCGGAAACGTGATGTTATGGCGCCCCCTACTGTTAACATAAAGCAGGTACAGTGTAAGTAAGTTGACTTTAATAACACAATTATAAAACACAAGTTACAACAGAGCAACATGAGAGCAGAAAAGGCGTCACAATGTGCAAATAAACAAGATAAAACATTGTTGTGATGTGGCTGAGTAGTTAAATGTTTTAAAAATACTATAACATCTATGAAAAGGTTTAATCTGCAACAAAACATTTATACAATATATAGTGGGGGTCCCTGCTGCATCTCTCTCTCTCTCTCTCTCTCTCTCTCTCTCTCTGAGCTTTTATACACTCTCATGAGTTCACCAATCATTTAAGCTGGGGACCCCCTACTAGCTGGGACCACTGGTCAGCAGTGTGTTAGATTAGAACAGTGGTTCCCAAAGTGGGGACCCCAGAGGTCCTTGAGGGAGTTCCAGGGGGTCCCCAATGCTAAATGATACTTTGGAACTAAATAGAGCCTTATATGGGTCTGTAACTCTGAGAGTTAAATTAACATTGATTTTACAATAATTATATACCAGAGATAGAAATGCCACTAAATGGGGGTCCGTATGACTAATATGCATGTCAAACTGGTCGGTCCTTGAAATTAAACTGCATGGTTGAGAATCTGTGCTAGAGCCGTGGAAATCTTCTCTTATGGGTCCCTGCATGGCACATCTTTTCAAATGGGGGGGTTCCACGGGCTATAGTTAGTGTCAATGTGGGGGTATACTTGACGTGAAAAGGTTTGGGAACCACTGGATTTAGAAGACAGTGAGCAGGGCGAACACGCCATACAGCAGGGCACAGGGGTACGCCACCAGCAGCTGCTGGTCCGTCATGGCCAGCGTGCTGATGAAGATCTTGGAGGCCGAGAGACTGCACCACGCTATCACCAACGCGGCTAGCAGGGTGCCCTGGTAGCCCCTGTTGAAAAGATGCAACAAGACTATCACGAACACAGCTATTAGCAGAGTGCCCCATGGTTAACCTGACTCCGCCAGATTGCAGTATAGTTCAGTAGTAACGTGAAATAAACAACAGTTCACTTGCCCAGCCGTGTTGCATCCTTTAATAACCCCTAGACACATAAGGGAATGTAACAAACATATTTTCGGATGGGGGTCGGCAGCCAATTACATAATATGTTTTGGGGGGGGGTCCTTATTAACATGAAAATGTTTGAGAACGACCGACATGGAAACATATGCGTGGCGTTTGTAGAATCGTCCTCATGGGTCTAAACATGTGCTATAAATAATGCCTATCCACACTTTTCCTGGGCTGTGTGTGCTCCAGTTCCTGTTGATTTCATTGGATATCATTGGTCATCTGACCAGTTTCATTGGCTTTCATTGGATCAAAGCGACAGGAACTGGAGCACACACAGCCCAGGAAAAGTGTGGATACATTGTAAATGATAATATACTCACTGTAGGGAGAAGAAGAGCGCAGAGCCAGCCAGCGCCACCATGGGCAGCAGGCAGTATCCCAGGACGCTGGCCACGCAGCCGAAGGACACGGCCAGGGGACACATGAGGTTGAGGAGGCTGTACAGGCCCGTGCAGCCCATGGCGCTGATCCCGTAGATGTAGCCAAAGTGGGCTTTACCTGCCTGGGTGGCGGCCGGGGCATGTGAGAGAAGCAGCTTCGTTTATTTACACATGACACATGAGAGACTCTATACGTTAAAGCTGTTTATATCCAGTGGTGGAGAGAAAAAAAAGTACTCAATAGTTTTACTTAAGTAAAAAGTACCAATACTGCAATTTAGAACTATTGTCTACTTCGTTACAAGTAAAAGTATGGAATTGAAAATGTACTTGAGTAAAAGTACAAAGGTATCGGCATCAAAATGTACTTAAAGTACTAAAAGTAAAAGTGCTCATATTGCAGAATGGGACATTTTCACAAGTTCAAAATGTGTGGAAAATCTATAGAAAATAGCAGATCTACAACTGACTGACTCACCATCAGTAAGGTGGCTCCCAGTGCCACACAGAACAGGAAGGGTCCTGTCAGGTCTGTCTCGTTCATGATGCTGCCATCTGCTGGCTTAAAAGGGTTCAGCACCGTCAGGGTCTTCTGCCAGATGTGGTCGAAATTGATGCCAAGCTCTGGAACATTTCAAGATTGCCAGAGTGTTTGTGACATTACATTTGTTTTGTCCTTTTTTAATACATATTTGAACGTTTACAGAATACTTGGGTCATGATTTAGGCCCGCCAAAAGACATTTTAGTCTACTAGAATCTTATGAGATTTAGTCGACTAAAACTAGACTAACACTAAAACATTCCAAGTGACCAAAATGTGACTAAAACTAAATAAACTATTCAAGAGACTATGACCAAATTTAAAAAAGAAATGTGCTGCAAAAAACAAACACTGCCTCACACGTCTCAATCATTTGCCATTGGCAATGAAATGAAAGGAGAAATTAGGTCAAATGTCCGCCAAATATGACGTAAATCTGTGGCAACACAAACATTAAATGCCATGGACAATGAAGGGAGATTTTACGTCATATGTCGGCGAGCAAATCGCCTAACCAATCGCATAAATGCAGTTGTTCATGAGATGATGTATGACTGTTGTATAATGATAAGAGCGCCCCTCTTATTATATATATTTTTTTACCTTCCATGAGCGGAGGCTCGTCTTCGTAGCCAGCGGTCCCTGCAGCGTCCCCAGGAGTCCCAGGGCTCATGGTAGGCTGGTAGATGTGGCCGTGGTAGGCCTGTCCCAGGGAAGGGTCATACATGCCAGGCATGGCTGCATCATCCATCTCCCTACACACCCACGGTAGCAAGAGAGGCACGTGTTTGTTAGCACCCAACAAACCTCACTTATACTTCATTGAGTTAAGGGCCTTGCAAACGGGGAGCGAGAAAACGCGCCTATAGTTCCTTTTCAATGAGACCTGCGCTTTTGCTCTGAGAAGTCGCGGTGCGACAACGCAAGCGTATTTACGTGAGCGCGGTCCCGTGAAATTGTTGTGCACAGTACGCCCGCGACTCACCAGACCTGGATTCTGTTTGGCTTTTTTTGTACGCTTGCCTTGTTGCAACCCTCTTCAACAGACCTGGAGGAGACGTGTGTTGATCCAGGCAACAACGCCTGCGTTCCTCGCTTCACGTTTGCAAGGCCCTTTACACTGAAAAATCACACCTGTGTGAACCAAGTGGTGCAACTCCCCTCTCTCTCTCTCTCTCTCTCATTAGAGACACAGCACTACCCCTCTCTCTGTTTCTGGCGCCCCCTACTGCTATTAATAAGTAACATACTCATGCTCATTGACACACATAAACACGTACACAAACAGGTACATGGACATTGCAAGCTGGTTGTAGAAGTGGTTGCACCACTTAAAAATCTGTGATAATTTTTTCTGTGCAATTGTGTTTTGGATATTATTATTACAGTATATTATTATCATAATAAAGACCAATCACAAGCCAATGTTTGTGTTCACACAGACCCAGAAAGCTGGGCATAGGAGGGGCTATAGCATCACTCAAAAACGGTGCTATGTTGTCCTTTAATGTCCAGGCGGACACCGTCTCATAGTGGTACTCAGGGCTGTGGGTGCTGAAAGGGTCACAGCTATAGAGCGTCGCAGTCCCGCCCCCTACCAGGGCCCAGGAAATGATACCCCGTTCATTTTCCTCATAGACATTTCAAAAGGTATTTATTTAAAGACCTTTTAAGCCTCGTACAAAGCCAACTCGAGTTGTGAGAAATCATGACAACAAACACAATGTTTCGGGCCGAACAAATAATTAGAAAGAAGAAGGAAACGGCAGGTTATACAACACTTTTTTTGTTGTTGTTTTTCTTCTTTGTAATTATTTGTTTGGTCCAAAATATTGTGTTTATTGTCATGATGTGTCAGTCACAACTCGAGTTGGCTTTGTACGACGCTTAAAAGGTCTTTAAATAAATACTTTTTAAAATGTCTATATGGGGAAAATGCACTGGGAATTATTTCCTGGGCCTGGCGTTGTCATGAAAGGGGGTGGTCACAGCTATACGAGTATATAATTATACTCACTCATGCTGGTACTCTGGGCTGTAGGGGGCGCTGTAAGGGTCACATCTATAGGAGCATATTAGTGATGGGAGATTAATCGTCAAACACTTCGGTATCGGCCAATTTTAGTCGTTTTTAGATTAATCGGCATCGGTTCGATTAATCGTCTTTACAGATAAACAAGCCCAAAGTAACAGCTTGAACAGATCTACAAGCTCACAATATTAAATATAAAGGTATTAAAGTTCAAATCTGACTTGCCTATGAGCATGCAGTGCAGACACCATGTCACACGCATTTTTCAGAATGGACATAAATTATTGTAATCTTTCAATACAGATCATATCGACATTGGTAATATCATAACCATAACAGCAATTAATTATATTGGATATCGATATCGGCCAAAATGTCTCATCGGCACATCCCCTAGAGCAGGGGTGCCCAAAAGGTAGATGGTGATCTACCAGTAGATCACAAGGGCTGTGCAGGTAGATCACATGACATGCCCCTTAAAAAAGTATAAAAAACATATTTTCGGCATCTGCTACTTGAATTAATGTGACTTGATTCATTGATTGATATAAAAAAAGGGCCTGTCAGCTTAAACCCACAATGCAATATTGTATAGTGTTGACTGTAATAGTGTTGCTGTGCACAAACATCAGTAGCATTACAGATTAAATACAAACTACCTAATACCTATTCCATTTCTCCATTCCAAGTGCATTTGTCTTATATGTAACACCAGCGCCACTATTCCATATATTGAAACTATTTTCAGCAATGGTATAATATTCTTTTTTCGGTAGGTAGATCTAGTCATTTTGAAAGTAGCTCTCAAGTCAAAAAAGTGTGGGCACCCCTGCCCTAGAGTATAGTATATACTTACTCATGCTGGTACTCTGGGCTGTAGGCGCTGTAAGGGTCAGAGCTATAAGAGACGGGGTTTCCCTGGTCATCCACATAGTATCCAGACTGGTAGAAGTCCTGCTCAAACTGCTGAAAGTCCCCCATCGATCCTGAGAGGAAAGCACAAGCACTGATCAACATCCTTTAAAATCATTCACATTGGCTCGAGTCGTCACAGTTAGGCCTAACGTTCAATGTTAAAATAAAAACAGTTCCATCTCAATCCGTAACAGGCCTGCTCCGGATACCCCCCTTTTCCCCCCTCACTGTATACGTTTATTTCCCCTTTTTACCTCCTTTATGATGAATTCCTGTTCTGTTCTTTGACTATAATATATAGTCTTCTATATTATAGAAGTGTCTATTTGTACGTCTCTAAATGTTTTGATGAATTGAACACGGTGGACCTACTGTATATTGTAAACAAGTGTAATGCTTAATTGGGTCGTCCACTCACAGTTAAGTGCAAAAGGTCTAGTGATTTTTTATCGCTGTATAATTGAAAGTGTCTTAACTGGCTGTATCACAGTGTGGTACGGTAACACGACCGCTCAGGATTGCAATAGGTTGCAGACGACCATTAAAACAGCAGCTAAAATCATCGGCACTACAGAATTACCCAGTCTCCATAACATCTACACCACGCGCTGTATGAAAAAAGCCCATAACATCATGGAAGACACCAGCCACCCCGCAAATACCCTGTTCAAACTACTCCCTTCCAAAAAACGCTACCAGAGCATCAAATCTCGTAGGCTACCACCCATCTCAGTAACAGTTTTTACCCCCAGGCAGTCAGGCTGCTGAACAGCTGACCTCGAACTGTATTGCACTTCACTTCACTTGCACTTTTCTTTTCCTGTTTTTTGTCTTTTTCTTGCACTATAGATGAGACTCACCGCTCACCCAAACACATCTCTCTGTTTTTACTAAAACTTCAACTTGATGTCACTGAGCCGTGGTGGTAAGAGACTCACCGCTCACCCCAAACACATCTCTCTGTTTTTACTAAAACTTCAACTTGATGTCACTGAGCCGTGGTGGTAAGAGACTCACCGCTCACCCCAAACACATCTCTCTGTTTTTACTAAAACTACAACATGACGTCACTGAGCCGTGGTGGTAAGAGACTCACCGCTCACCCAAACACATCTCTCTGTTTTTACTAAAACTTCAACATGATGTCACTGAGCCGCGGTGGTAAGAGACTCACCACTCACCCAAACACATCTCTCTGTTTTTACTAACCAACGTTTAGATGGTCACCTTATCACCTAAAACTGGAGTATGAATAGGCCTTTGAGCCCTGCGTGTGTGTGTGTGTGTGTGTGTGTGTGTGTGTGTGTGTGTGTGTGTGTGTGTGTGTGTGTGTGTGTGTGTGTGTGTGTGTGTGTGTGTGTGTGTGTGTGTGTGTGTGTGTGTGTGTGTGTGTGTGTGTGTGTGTGTGTGTGTGTGTGTGTGAGAGACAGAGAGACAGAGAGAGAGTAATGCCTTTGGGTATGCCGACTATGCCGCTGTGATGAATTGGTTAGATCTGGGACATTGCATGGTGATAGCCTACTTTTAATAAGAGCAGCTAATATCAAAGCTTCAGCAATTGTTGCTAGTATAAACTTAAAGACTATACAATAGCTCTTATGATTATAAGTCGCACAATAACTCAAGCGTATAGCCTACACTATAATGCAGTTTCTATAGGCCTACCTTCACACACAGCCTGTCCACAGCGAGTTGGGTTGTTGTCAGTCTGTGTGTGTGCGTGTGCGTGTGTGTGCGTGTGTGTGTGCGTGCGCGCTGACGTGCTATTAATAGATGCCTGTATTTATATCTTGGTCTTGCCGGGCACTCATGCACCGGTGGAATGTAACTATAAGTAGGCCTACATTGACTATACTGCAGTTAAGAAT
Source organism: Protomyctophum bolini (assembly GCF_963924005.1). Lineage (NCBI taxonomy): Eukaryota > Metazoa > Chordata > Actinopteri > Myctophiformes > Myctophidae > Protomyctophum > Protomyctophum bolini. The sequence goes on from NW_027665599.1 coordinate 19,333, forward strand.
AACGTTGAGGTATTGAGTATCTCCCATTTCCAATACTTTTACTTCCACTCCACTACGTCTCAGAGGCAAAGAGATCAGCCGGAGAATGGGAGGTAGCAGGGGGCGGTATTGCAGTCGCTGTATACCGCACTGTTGTGACGAAAAGAGAGTTGAGCCAGAAGGCAAAGCTCTCTGTCTATCGATCAATCTTCGTTCCTATACTCTCACCTATATGGTCATCAAGTGTGGGGCATGACCGCAAGAATGAGGTCGCGAATACAAGCGGCCAAAATGTGTTTTCTTCAACGGGTGAGTGGCATCTCCCTTAGAGATAGTAGGGTGAGAAGTTCAGTCACACGAGAGAGACTTGGAGGTGGTTTGGGCATCTGGTTAGGATGCCTCTCGGGCGTCTCCCTAGGGAGGTCCTCGGCTCGAGGCACGTCCCACTGGGAGGAGACCCCCGGGGGGGCAGACCGAGGCGCAGTTGAAACACATCGACTCACTGACCTTGGAGCGTTTCGGGATCCCCCAGGAGGAAGTCACTGATGTTGCTCTGGAGAGGGAAGGCTGGAACACTGGTGGAGCTGTTGCCCCCGCGACGGTGCGACCCGACTACGGATAAGTGGTTGAAGATGGATGGATGGATGGATACTAGAGTTATTTGAAAACTTTAGTTACTAGTTACTTTGTAGAGGCTTTTCAAAAGATTTATATACATTTGAAATGGGAGATTCTGCGTAATGAGTGCTTGATTGATTGATTGATTGATTGATTGATTGATTGATTGATTGATTGATTGACACAAAAAGTACAGTTCAATACAAGGTTTGCTATGAAGAGGATTTAAAACCCAAGAAAGCCTATATGGCTTGTTTCCATTGGGGTCCTTCATATTCACTTCATAGGAACATTTAATGACATATACAAACTAACTATAGGCCTATACTACTACACAGAGCAAATGTACAATGTTGATATAGTAATGATTAGTGTGTATTACACATAATTATATTGCAGCTGTTTTCTAAAATATATTTGACATGGTGTTTTCTTTTTTTTTAAATGCACCTAAACAAACAGGACATCATGCAGTGGTTTTCAACCAGTGGTCCTGGGAGGGTTCCAGGTTGTCCCCAGCTACATGATGGATTGGTAACCAAAAGGACCCTTATAGATCTTTAACTCTTGAAACCAAATGGACCCGTCCGGTTGCATTTGGTTTCATTTTACACTCTCAACGAGTTAGATTATTGTTAAACATCTGCATTAATTAATTTACAAGAAGTCTACACAATTTGAGAATGAAGAATAATTGTTATTTTGATCAACGTTTGCCTGTTATCTCTCCCTAAGGACAGTACCAACATCAATACAGCATGGGATTGTGGACAACATTTTATCCAAACAAAATATTTGTTAGATTTGGGTCTGAGAGGCTAAATGTCATCAAATGGTGGTCCGTTGGCGTCAAAATGGGCCTTGATATGAAAAGGGTTGAAAACCCACTGTCATAATGCGTTACAATGCGCCGACAGTGCGCAGTGTTGACGTGCACTCAGCACTCAGCGAACGCCCTCTTTAAATTCCGTGTTGCGTAACGACGAAAACTGCTCCCCGTTTAATTCTGTTACCGTATCCCGGCTAACCCAACCTCGCACCTCCGGGCTTCTCCTCTCCGGCGCCCCCTGGAGTCACGGGAATCTACAGGGCACCGATGTCTGTGTACCACATGGGGGAAATAAACAGCTGTCATGTGACTGCGTGCTTGTGTGTAAAAGTAGAGTAGATAGAAGAGGAACCACAGGAAGGTTTTTAAAAGCGTCCTGACGAGGTATTGAATTATCTGTAATGTTTGTTATTAGTGTCATTGTCTTATTGTGGCCATGTGCACTTAAATAACTACATCTGTAGTTGTGTCGTTACGATTTACAACGTCGTTTATTAGCAGCATGCTAAGTCAACATGGAATGGACGTGTGTATGTGTGTGTGTTGGAGGAGACATGCTAATAAGTTAGCCTCCCCTACAACTAGTTTAAAAAAAATACAGTGGTTTTCAACCCTTTCTGATGAATTGAAAATGGTGTACCCTAGCTGTTGTAAACAAGTGTAATGCTTTATCAGTGTGTCGTCAACAGTAACGGTCTTTGTATTGAGTTGTGCTTTCATGTGAATTTGATGTATAGTGCAGTACCCATGCATTCTGCAAACTGTTAAATACTTCGTTCAAATCAATCAATCATTCAATCCTTTTCATATCGTCCATTATTTATTCTTCATTTGAGCCACGGACCACCATTTGATGACATTTAGCCTCTCGGCCCCTTTTGAGCCACGGGCCACCATGCATTTGATGACATTTAGCCTCGATCAGACCCAACAATTTGAATATTTTGTTATCGTTGGATAGGATTTGAATTGTCCTCACTCAATTCCATGTTCTATTGATGTTGGTACCATTAGGAGAGAGAGCAGGCAAACGTTGATCAAAATAACAATTCTCCTACATTCTCTAATTGTGTAGACTTCTTGTAAATTAAGTAATGCAGATGTTTAACAATAATTTAGCTCTTGGGAGTATGAAACCACATGGTTTCACTCGAGAGTTAAAGATCAAAAAGGGTCCATTTGGTTACCAATAACTCCATCATTTAGCTGGGGGACCACCTGGAACAACCCTCAAGGACCACTGGTTGAAAACCACTCAGTTAAAACATGTGAATCATATATTTATCTACTCTTAATTATTATTAATTTAAACCATGTGTCTTCCTTCTCAGGTGTGGACTTTGTTGACAAGACAGAACACACATTGGCCAGCATGGCTGACGTAAGTATCACAATCTCTTAAATACATGAATTGTCTATTATTCCCTTAACAATAATGAATGTATTTCTTTATTATGTATATATATATTATTTTTTTAATTCACTTATTCTTGACTTGACAGTAACCTTGAGCAAGTAAACATATAACAATTTGAATTATGGTTGGAATTTGCCCTAGGACGTTGTTTCATTTGAGATTTCGGGATTCACAAAATTCTCAAAGTGCTTTCGGCAGGTTCCAGGGGGTCCCCGGGTGGGTTCCATAATTATAGTGCTTTTCTCATGAGTACCCAAAGACGCTTTACATGGGGGCAAGAGGAAGCATACTATAGGTTGGGTTCTAAGGTTTATGATCCTAGATAACTATCTCCGTAGAGAGAGAGTGACTCGGGGACAAGGAGATGTATTTGTGTATATCTTTTGTCATATTTTATAGTATATGTTTCAGTAAACAAACTCCTTTTAACACTCATTTCTTACAGGACTTGAAAAGATACCTGTACAAGCAGCTGCCCAGGTGAGTGTCCGTTAACTACAGTACGTGTGATATTATTAAACGTACTCCGCCAGATGCAGTGTCGTTTTTGGCAGCAAATTTCTATTTTAGTTTTAGTCCTAGTCTTTGGAATGAAACTGACAGTCTCTGACACATCTAGGGTCTGCAATCTGCATTCAAAGATGTTCCTAGAAGCTTTGTCATTTGTCAATTTGCCTGTCTACTTCCTGATTGGTTAGTCATTTCGACCGTTTTATTTTTTTTTATTTATTTTTTACCAATGACAAAGCTTCTAGGAACATCTTTGAATGCAGATTGTGGCCCCCTAGACGTGTCACAGAGTCATAGACTAAAACATTTTGGGAGCGTTTTACTCATTACGACTTGACATATTATTGCTTATAGCTACTTCATTGTGATTAGGAAAAACACTTGGTGTGGAGAGGTAGGTCTTCAAACGTGACTTTAAACAGAGGCACTGATGTTGCTAACCTCAGCTCACCGGCAGGGAATTCCACAGCCTGTGTGCCCGGGCAGCAAAGGCCCTGGTAACCCAGCCTGTGTGCCCGGGCAGCAAAGGCCCAGGTAACCCTAGGTTCGTCATAGAAACCTCCAGGAGGGCCTTATCTGAGGATCTAAGGATGCGCTCAGACTTACGAGGGGACAGCATAGAGCGCCGAAGTCTGACGTCAATATCGGTTAGAAGTCCACTGGTCTATGCACTTTTATTTATTTGCATTGTAATCCCAATTTAGATCGCCTGGCTGTGAGCTGTGTTTGAAAAATAAACAAATCATCCTGGCCGTTTCACTCATATGGATATGACTGAGAGAAAAACGCTAATGTTACTGCTGCTGGATTAGTTACATTTTCGCTAGAGACAGACTGTATTAAAAATGAGGCACTGACTGTCGTAAACGATACAGAGCCAGAGCCACCACCCCGACAATTTCGCGGAGACACTTTTGTTTATTGTTAGACCACAATTCTTATATGGGACGATTTTAACTTCCATGAACCAGGGGACGTCAGGACTTCGGTGCTCTATTTCAATGATATATAAGTAGGTGTCAACCCATTCAGACCAGGGCTTTATAGGTAATAAGTAAACGTTTAAAATGGCTCCTGGAGCTCACAGGCAGCCAATGAAGAGCGGATAGTATGTGTGCGTGATTAAGGTCCGGTTCCTTTGTGTTGGTGAGCACTAGTCCAGCAGCAGAGTTCTGTACCGACCTGCAGGCGGGAAATTTGGATTCACAAATGTGTTGTATAATATTGGACATTAGACAACATTTTACACTAATAAAAAGTATATTTATACCAAATTCCCACTCCACGCCACCACCTGCCTGACTATACTGTGTGTGTTTGTCTCTGTCTCTGTCTCTCTCTCTCTACAGTGTTGAAGGTCTTCATGCCATCGTGGTGACGGACAGAGACGGTGTTCCTGTCATCAAAGGTACAGTGACATGATGACATCACACCGGCCTTTGCTGCTTCTCTGCCGGTTTCATTACATTAATCTACACACGGTTTACTTCCATGACCTACCCGGGATTTGAACCCGGACTCCGTGCTTGAGCGCAGGCTTATTATTTAATGTTGTATGGCAGGGGTGGGCAACTGGTGGCCCGGGGACCACATGTGGCACCCCGGCCCCCACCTTCACGTATTGCGGCCCACAGGTTAATATTGGAATACTGATATATTATTGATTTCAGCTGTTACACTTCCAATCATGCAAACATGACTGGCTTTCATTTACTAAAGCCTTACTTCTAAATTAGCAGCTTAATGAGTAGTATTAAGATGCTTTTGTCTTTTTTTGTGTCCAATGTATTTGTGTTTAGTTCATAAAGTTAACATTACTATAATTATAGGCATTTGAAAATAAATTAAAATGTTAGTTTTTCAGGATTCCAATTCCAAAATAGCAAAAAAAATATTTCAAATATAGCAAAAACAGACGATCTACAAGCTCGAGCTTTGAGCTTGTAGATCAGCATTTTTTTGCTAAGACAGTAATATGCAACATGACCTCTGGAGTGAGTGTGGAACTATGTGTGCAGTACCTTGTGTCAACCAGTAGATGTCCTACCTTACCACAGAACTTAAAATGTAGCAGGAAGACCAACTACAGTGACTACAAGCCCTATTTTCGTCTTTGACAATTCAAAGTTGGCCAATCTACAAATTCACAACGGGTCCAGTATTTTTTATTTTATTTTGGATTAAAAAAAAAATCATGTAGTTTTAGTTATATTTTAGTCATCTGAAATGTTTTCAATTAGTGTTAGTCTAGTGTTCGTGTTTAGTCGACTAAATATCATACGGTTTTAGTCGACTAAATCTACAAATGATTTAGTCGACTAAATTGTATTTTGGCGGTGCCTTGCTGGCTGATTTTAACCTTGGTTTCATGCTGAAAATAGCCGATCTACAGTACAAGCTCACAACGTGTCGCAGCCTTGTATGTCAGCTATTTTCAGAACGCAACCAAGAATACAGTACAATTACTTTTTTTTTTTTTGTTCTACTAGATCTCTTCTCCACCAGTCCCTCCCTAACATTTTAGTCTAGTTTTTATATATTGACGAAATTGTCCATCTATTTAGTCTCAGTTTTAGTCGTCATAGCTTAGTTTTTATTTAGTTTTCCTCAGTGGACGACGAACCTTTTTCGTCAGATGTAGTCGACGAAATCAACACCACTCTGAAGAAGGATTATACTTTGACGCATGCCGGCATGGTGAAAATAGCTGATCTACAAGCTCACAGTCGCAGCACGACAATGGATATTTGAATTGGTCAAACTAGCACTAGAATATATGTTCAGTTCACTGTCCATCTTCCATGCAGCCCTGACGGTCTTGGGACATTACATAAAAGCATGGATTAACCCATTATGTTATACTTTACTAATGTAAATAGGTTTTCAATTTAACGAGGCCCGGGATGCAGGGATAGTCTTTTAGATGAGTCCCCAGGGACATTTTATGAGTCCCACCCTTTTGCCATTTTTACAAATTGCAGCATTTAACTCTCATTTGATTTTATATGGTTATAATGTGGTTATATTCATGTAGAAAACGGAAGAAGACATTATTATTTTAAGTAAAGCTAGCAAAATATCGCGTTTTATTTTTGACGTGTATTATTTTTACTGTACATGCTGAGTACAGTAGTGCATCCAGATGTGGATGCAGAGGTTGTTGTTTTATTGCGTCCCTTAACTATAAACTATACACTGTGCTGTCATCGTCAGTTGCTATCTGACCACTGTGCTGTCCTCGTCAGTTATTATCTGACCACTGTGCTGTCCTCGTCAGTTATTATCTGACCACTGTGCTGTCCTCGTCAGTTATTATCTGACCACTGTGCTGTCCTCGTCAGTTATTATCTGACCACTGTACTGTCCTCGTCAGTTGCCAACGACAACGCACCGGAGTACGCCTTGCGACCTGGCTTCCTGTCAACGTTCGCCCTGGCCACGGACCAGGGCAGCAAGCTGGGCCTGTCCAAGAACAAGAGCATCATCTGCTACTACAACACATACCAGGTGAGCATCATCTGCGACTACAACACAGACCAGGTAAGCTCTATCTGCTACTACAACACATACCAGGTGAGCTCCATCTGCTACTACAACACAGACCAGGTGAGCTCCATCTGCTACTACAACACATACCAGGTGAGCATCATCTGCTACTACAACACATACCAGGTGAGCATCATCTGCTACTTCAACACAGACCAGGTGAGCTCCATCTGCTACTACAACACATACCAGGTGAGCTCCATCTGCTACTACAACACATACCAGGTGAGCTCCATCTGCTACTACAACACAGACCAGGTGAGCATCATCTGCTACTACAACACATACCAGGTGAGCTCCATCTGCTACTACAACACATACCAGGTGAGCATCATCTGCTACTACAACACATACCAGGTGAGCATCATCTGCTACTACAACACATACCAGGTGAGCATCATCTGCTACTACAACACATACCAGGTGAGCATCATCTGCTACTACAACACAGACCAGGTGAGCATCATCTGCTACTACAACACATACCAGGTGAGCATCATCTGCTACTACAACACAGACCAGGTGAGCATCATCTGCTACTACAACACAGACCAGGTGAGCATCATCTGCTACTACAACACATACCAGGTGAGCTCCATCTGCTACTACAACACAGACCAGGTGAGCATCATCTGCTACTTCAACACAGACCAGGTGAGCTCCATCTGCTACTACAACACATACCAGGTGAGCTCCATCTGCTACTACAACACATACCAGGTGAGCATCATCTGCTACTACAACACATACCAGGTGAGTTCCTTTTCACCTGTTGTTACAACACAGACCAGTTGAGCATCATCAAATAAAATGGCTTCTAAATCCTAACAGTTTTCTGAAAATGCTATTGCTATATCAGTAGTTCTCAAATTTTTTCAAGAACCCCAGAAATTATATATACTAGTCCTTACCCGTTCTGAATATATGAACAGCAAATTATGTTCAGTGTGGGTAATTGTTTACAGATGGTCTTGGGAAGTTGGGTTGGGCACAAAAGTAGGCTAATAGAGATGGATGGATGGATATGTTGCTGGGTGTCCAAGCGATAACCCTAATGGCTACTGGTGAACCGTGCAAATAAAAACAAAAGCAAATTCCGAGGGAAAAGTACCTGAAATGGAGTGTTTGGTTTTCCTAGTGAAGTCAATGGGAAAAATAATAAATGTAGGCCTATGTAAATTAAACGTTTTAGAGATCCATATAAGCTACTGGTATTAAACTCTGAGGTTGACTTTTGGGGCTTCAAAGCAAGTTGTAGTTTGTTCGTGCAAAGGACAGCAGCCAGAGGGGGAGGGGCCTGAGGTGGTGTGGAGCAGATCAGCGAGTTTTGAGGGGGTTGGAAATATCCCGGTCACTGTGAAGGCCGTAGTACTGTAAATATGACCTGAATATGAATGCAAAGTAGTGGATGATGTGTGGACAGGCTAGCTGTTGCTGTTGTGCATGGTGAGATGTGTGCAAACGGTGTAGTTTAGTAGGAGAAGACGGCCAAAGGATGCAACACACACACACACACACACAGTCAGCAGTGCCAAATTGTATAGGGCACTCTTTGTTGTGTTGTGGCGGTAGCTAGAGGAAGCATGCCAGTGGGGTAACGGTGAGAACGGTGGCCTGTGATGCAGGTGTCGCTAAGGGGCGGAGGTGTGTGAGGGTGCGAGGTTAATTCACTAATAAATTCATTATTAATGTGTGTGTGTGTGTGTGTGTGTGTGTGTGTGTGTGTGTGTGTGTGTGTCCGTCCAACAGATCGTGCAGTTCAACAGGTTACCTCTGGTCATCAGTTTCATCGCCAGCTCCAATGCCAACACAGGTGAGAAGAACCAGCAGTCATGCACTGGATGGGCCCTCTTCTCACGTTTTATCAGGACCATTGATTGGTCTCAAGTTAGGGATGTTAACTATGAATCGTTAATCGCCATTATAATAATGATTTATTTATGTGGCACCTTTTTAAAACAATGTTCCAAAGTGCTGCACAGAGCAGGGTAAAAAAAACATCGATGAATGAACACATCAAGTCAAAAACAAAAAGCACATACAGTAGAAATACAGTATGAATATTTAAATATGCACAGTCAAGTAAATAACAGATTTATAAAAAACATTTGGACTAGAGGTAGGTCTTCAAATAAGATTTAAATACAGGCACGGAAGGTGCTATAGGATAAGAAGAAGTGATAGGAAGTTCTTCAATTAAACATAACGGTTAACAATTAATTGAACATTCTACGGTTCGACGAGGAACATGTGGGCCGGTTACAAGAATCCCCACCTCGGTAGCCACAGAAACGCCTCTGCTTTTGCATGTGACAGACGGACAAAGGCAGTGCACTTTTCATTTAATTTCACTCCTCATTCAAAGATGCCATTGCCCTGGCCCTGTATCTCAAATAAATACCTAGTATTTGATTAAAAGGTCTTTATAATAAATACTTTCTGAAACGTCTATGGGGAAAATGAATGGGGAATTCTCTTCCGGTGCCCTCGTCGGGGGACTCTATATTGTTTAAGAATTGTTTTAAAATATTCTAGGGTAGATACCCTCACAAAAACATGCCGTAATCCTGGTCCCTAAAACTACCTCCTCCTGGCCAGCCGGGGCGCCTGATGTAGGGGAAAGGAACTGGTCGGAATAACGTGTCCCTTCCGCGCGCTACGTCCGGCCGGGGAAATTCCCCTCTGTCAGGTGAAAAGAAGCAGCTTGGACTCCTCATGCATAGAAGGAGTCAGTCCGCTGCCCCCCTCCAGGCAGAGGAAGTGTAGCGCCTAGGATTACATTAGATAATTGGCACTGGGTGAAAAGAAAACTGGGTTACAAAATCGTGGGATCATTTTTTTTCTCTAGTATAATAAAGCAAAGTAACTTTGGAGGGGGGGGGTGTGGAATCGCAATATCGAATCGCGATATAATTAAGAATCGTCAATCGGGGCGCTGTGGGTGCTGGCGGCGTGTTTCCTCCTCTGCGTGATCAATGCCCATAGCCGAAGGTGGGGCCTTTCTGTGTGGAGTTTGCATGTTCTCCCCGTGTCCCCTATAGGGTAGGTACCCTCACAAAAACATGCAGTAATCCTGGTCTCTAAACTGCCTCCCCCTGCCAGCCGGGGCGCCTGATGGAGGGGAAAGGAACTGGTTGGAATAACGTGTTCCTTCCACGCGCTACGTCCAACCAGGGAAACTCCCCCCTGTCAGGTGTAAAGGAGCAACTTGGACACTCAAGCATGAAGGAAGCATGAGTTAAGTCCGCTGCTCTCCCCAGGTTGGCGGAGGGTGTGTAGAGCCCAGGATCACATTAGATGATTGACACAGGGGTGAAAAATGGGTTACAAAATCGTGGGATAAAAAATATATTTGAAATAAGAATCGCCTAGGTATCTGGGAGGTAAGAGAATCTGTTTGTGCCACTGTAGGTCAGTGGAAAAAGGTAGTCGACAACATTTTTCGTCTTAAGTTTTAGTCTACGAAATCAACACTGTGCGTGTGTGTGTGTGTGTGTGTAGGTCTCATCATCAGCCTGGAGAAGGACCTGGCTCCGCTAATAGACGAGTTGAGGCAGGTGGTGGAGGTGGCCTGAATGTGACCCCATGAAGCTGCAGACGGTGCCACCTAGCGTCCTGGAGCAGCTCTGCAACGGGCGCTCCATGTTCCCCTTATAGACCGATTCAGAAACGGGTCTCGTGGTCGCAGCTCACATATTTCCTGTAGGTGAGAGACGACATGGCTGCGGTTTAAACACTGCACCTCATCTCAAACGTTACTCTTTTACCTGCTTTTTACTAACACTAACATTACAAAGATGCCCAGAACATCGGGATGAACCTGTGTAGTTTATGGCTGCTCCAACAGTAGTGGCAACATAAATAAAAAAAATAATGGAATGTCAAAATATCCGAGATCAAGTAATGGTTGAGACGAAAGATACATAACGTCAGTCTTACCCAATACCCAATCTTTCTGTTTTATGAACACAAGGCTGCTTTTTTTTTTAATGTTGCCTACTACTGTTGGAGCAGCCATAAACTACACACGTTCAAGTGTTAGCTGTCTGTTTATTTGTGTACACACATTGAGAACAGAACAGTTAGTAAAACTTTTAGTAAGTGTTAGTAAAAAGCAGGTAAAACAATAACGTTTGAGCAGACTATACGTGAGCTGCGACCATGAGACCCGTTTCTGAATCGGTCTATAGCCCGCAGTGGTTCCCAAACGTTTTCAGACCAAGGACCCCCAAATTGACACTAATTAGCCCCTCGGCGCCCCATTTGAAAAGGTATGACAGGGACCCCCATAAGAGACGATTTGTAAGTCTGTAGCAGAGATTCTCAACCCGGTTCATTTCAAGGAACTCCCCAGTTTGACATGCATTAGACTACGCTACGGGGAACCACTGCCCTAGCCTGCATAATGTCAGCCTGTTTGGACTTCCAACACACACACACACACACACACACACACTGTCTATGACCGTGTCTATGTTGGAGATGCTGAGTTGAATCTGTCAAATTCTCCAATATTATTTGACTGTTTTTGGGTGCTTATTCTTTTTCTCTCTTTTTCTTTTTTTAAACAAATTTGTCATTTGTATGGTTCATTTGTGTATTATTTATGAAAATAAAGTTCAGCTTTGGCCCACGAGAAATTTAAATGATTATATATATACACACACTGGAAAAGGATTAAACTATATGCAATCGATCGGGGACCACCTGTGGTCCTTTTCGTTTTACGGAGTTCCAGTTGAGTGTTGAAGGGACTAGAGACGGACCCAGAACTCTTTGGAGACAACCTCCATTTATTCTGACAAGAGATGACAAATAATCACGTCTCCTGCAAGGACTCCTCTCTGAACGGAGTTAAACAAACACTGTATAAATCATTTTGCAAGTACAATTCTTATTTCGTTATACAGAGTTAACAAAAGTTTACAATTGTGCTCGATTTGGCACCTGCCCACAGAGCCAAAACTACCAGTAAATTAATTTACGGCTGTTATCAAAGAACCTGGGCTCAACAGTGCCACCGGCTGATCACCTCCATGCCACGCCCCATTGCTGAAATAATTTGTTCAAAAGTAACCCAGACCAAGTATTAACTGCATACATTAATATACTTTTCATATGGTCGACATTTCTTGTTTAAAAAAATCATTTTTTTTAGTGGTCTCGTAAAATATTCTAATTCCTTGGGATGGGATTTTTTGATTTTCATGAGCTGTACGCCATAATCATAAAGATTAAAACAAAAAAAGTTTTATAATACTTCACTTTATGCACAATTAATTGAGAATATATGAAACTTTCACTTTTTAAATTATATTACGGATGAAAATTAACTTTTACATAATATTATTAATTAAATGGGATGGACCTGCACGCGCACACACGTGTGCTGTTATGTATGTTTTTAAACGTGTTCTGTAATCAGAATAGACCAACTACACAAGCAGTCTTTATTACTAATGCTACCGTGATGCACCGATGTATCGGCCACATAATCGCTACCGGACGATATTCGCTGTCCGATATCAGTCGGTATCGGCAAATAAAACCGACGTTTACCGATGGCAGTAGCCGAGTAGCCTGTTGTTGACGCATACATTTTGCATTGGCTATGTTGGTTTGGTTGGTGTGTCTACCAAGCTGTAGATTCAGCACATGTGTTTCTTGCATTAGGAACCAGTATCTTAGAGGCCTTCGAATACCTATAGGCCTATAGGTCAATTGACCTTTTTACCAATGTAGATGTAAATGTATTGATCGCCTCTTGTCTTGATTGTTTAAACATGACGTCATGGGCCGTTATGCTTGAGAAGGCTTGAGAAGCCTAAATCTTATTGATGCCGGGTACTCAATAAGCTTGTTATCGAATTTTTCCGGGTATAGGTTATCGAGCTCCATCCCTACCAAGGACCACTGCTGGGGACCCCCTGGAACCTCCCCAATGACCCCTTCGTTTGAAATGTATCCATTCTACAAACGATACATTTTTCAATCAATCAAACCTAACATACATTATAATTTGACGACTGGATAATCCAACACTGTATCTCCTTTTCAGACTCATGAAATGAAGGAAATTGACCCCATGTTTTGTGTATTGTGTACATTTTATTTTAATCATTTACAGTACATATATTGCAAGACAGGGTGAACCTGCTGGTTCAAATCATGTCATTTTTTGACGTGCCAAAATCTTCCATTGACCCCCAATATACATTTCTCAAATTTGAAAGCACTATAGGCCCTATTTCTAAAACTGGAACATTTCAAAGATTAATTTTCAGTGAAACATGCCCACCGTAAGATGAATATTTTGAATGGGGGTTCTACGTTTAAGAAGCTTTTATTTTATTTTATCCCACGATTTTGTAACCCATTTTTCACCCCTGTGTCAATTATCTAATGTGATCCTGGGCTCTACACACCCTCCGCCAACCTAGTCCCCATATATGGGGGACATGGGGAGAGCAACGGACTTTAACTCATGTTTCCAAGTTGCACCTTTACACCTGATGGTTTCATTGTACGCTCTCAAGAGTTAAAAATCTATAAGGCTCCATTTGGTTACCAACTCTCCATCATGTAGCTGCATCTGGACCACCTGGAACCCCCTCAAGGACCACTGGGGGTCCCCGGACCACATGGGGACCACCTGGAACCCCCTCAAGGACCCCTAGCTGGTTGAAATCCACTGCTCTATGACAATAAGCAATATAGAGCTATTTATGTAACGTGAAATCACTTCAAGTAGTTAATGCTACCAGTGGCCAGCAGAGGGAAGTGCAGTCCTGTTGTGAGAGTATAGAGGCTGAGAAGTTCAATACGACAGTCATTCCAAAACTCTGACCAATGACGGACGGACTTTCATGTGACGTAGAAGGTTTAAATAGGGACACGGAAATGCACACAGATCATGTTTGGGGCTGAGCTGCGGCAAGGTATGTTTGTTTGATAAAACACACGGTTTTATCCACCGCTATCGTTTAAACATTTGTGGTTTTATACTTTTATAGTACTGTTTATTGTTTATTGTGGCAGAAAATGGACAGCAATGTGTTGAATGTTTGTTATTGAGAAGGAAACAAACAAACGCAAACAAACAAACAAACAAACAAACAAACAAACGGTGTTCTAAACAGACAGGTGGAAAGTTAATGATTACATTTCAATACTGACATAGTGTGGAAAATATACCCCATTATTTGGAAACTTTGAACTACTAGCTACTTCTGTAGATTTGGATTTATTTCAAAACATACTAGCCTACATTTCTTTTTATTTTACCACTACAGCCATACATTTGAAAATGGCTGATCTACAAGCACATAATCGTGAATGATACAATGCTACACATTGTGACCTTTTAGATCTGACAATTTATTTTTTTGTGAAACATTTCAAATGGGACATTCTGCATAATCATTTTGATGCCAATACCTCTTTACTTTTACTCAAGTTGTATAATTAATATATATAATATAGTTTTGAAGATCTTCTCCCTTTTTTTGTAACGGTTTTATTTCACTTTAAAAAACACTCATTATCTACTCTGGCTTATGTGAACACCCCAGACAGTTTTTAAGTTGCTTGATTCAGTAATTGGCTTTGATATAATTTTTTGCTGCCCCTTCCTATACACACCCATTTTAACTTCAAAATCCTTTTTTTTTTTTTTACCATGATAGATTCATCAAACAAATACCCAACCTTTTCTCTGGTGACTGTATTGTGTTCTGCCACTCAGACCTTGACTGTGACAATCCTATATGGGCTAGGCATTAGTTTTGGAGCTAAATAAATACCAAAAAAAGATCTACATTCTTGGACTGTCAATTCTTGGAGACTGGACCATTCGGCCAACTCTACAGGCCTACTTAAAAACGGTCTGCTGTGTTCACATAAGCCTGAGTAGACAATAAAATTAAAGTGAAATATCCCTTTCAATATTGTATGAATTTGACACTGTATAAAATCTGGATAAAGAGTAATGTTGGTTTTATGTCTGTCTTGCAGGTTAATCATGTGACCTTGGATGCAGTCATCAGGAGATGGCTGGTATTGGTAATGGAGTGTCTACTCGGCTGAGCTGAAACGAATAACGGTGTCAACGAACGCTCGCTGAGATTACGAGGCGTACGGTGCTCGGGACGTATTGTGCCATACAACCTACGCGGCTCTATTAATACCGGCTATCTTCAACCGAGCGACGGAAGCCCCCACACGGTACGTACCTGGATTACATGGGTTTTATGTGGGTAATGTGCCCATGATGTCATGGACACTGGGCTCTCTTCCTTCCCAGACTACAATTCCCATTGTGTGTGTGTGTGTGTGTGTGTGTGTGTGTGTGTGTGTGTGTGTGTGTGTGGACATATTACTGACATAAACCCCAGGAAAGTGCTTCTTGTCTCCCCAACGGCATCAAAATAAGAGCTGGTTGCAAAAGGGGTGAAGTGTCCCAATTGACCTCGTTAAGACTGCGGCCATCTTCCCAGCAAGGTGCTACAGTACCTAGCTGCAACTTCCCATAGACAGCCCGTTCATCCAAACAGAAAAGTCCCATCTGATCGTATTAAACAACATCAAACTCGCCAGCATTGCAGCTGTATGGAAAGCTTGAATTATCCTTTCTCTCTGCAAAGTGTTTGTTTCATAAAAATCCACCGTAGACATGTTATGAGCTACTTCTTGTCAATAAATGTGATTGGATTTTAGTGTGTTAGAGTTTGGAAGCGCTCGTTGACTATCACTCAACAGCCCAGGCGCACCACCTGTTTTGACTGTGCACATCATGCAGGAGGCAGCAGGAGGTTGCTTTACTGATAACGAGTGCTTCCAAACTTCTGATAATTAGAAAATAATCATATGGAAGTAGCTCATAACATGTCTACGGTGGATTTTTATTAAACAAGCACTTTGCAGATAGAGGATAATTCAAGCTTTTTGTACAGCTGCAATGTTGGTGAGTTTGACATTGTTTAATGCCATTGGATAGGACTTTTTCTGTTTGGATGACTGGGCTGTCAATGGGAAGTTGCACCTTGCTGGAAAGATGGCCGAGGTCTGAATATAGTCAAATTAGCAGAGTGGAAATGGCCGATGTACAAGCTAAAAACTTGAGCGGGTAGATCTGCTATTTCCATCTATGTTTTTAATGTTTGACCTTGCTTTTAAAGGCTTATAATTCAGAGTATACAAATTGAACCACAGATCTGTAACTCTGTGTACAATTGGAACAAAGTTACAGGTCCATTTCGTGTCACAATTAAATAAATTGTCCCTTTTATTTATTTTTAAAGGGACATTGACTGCAATTTCTTCCAGCAGTGAATAGTATTTTTAGTAGATAAGCACAATTTGAAATTTGCGCGCTATGGCCAGAGTGTGTTTGACTGGATTGCTGAATTCCTATAATGCTTTAGTGCACTTTCCCTCCTTGTGGAGGCTGCATGGAGTGTGGATTTGTAGTCCAGGAAGGAAGTGAGACCACATTTTCATGGCATGTTTTTGGTCATGAACATGGCATGACAAAGAAACGTAATGCCCTGTCAGTGACTGTTATGACTTCCAAAATGTCATCCTGTAGGCCGACAACTAAAATTGTGTTTATTTCTTCCCCTGTCATTTCAGAACTTGAAGCTGACAGTTTGTACCCCAATACCGATGTCTTCCTCTGCTGCTGCTGCTTGCTGTTAACAGTGAAGGTTAGTATTTAACCTTTTGATTCCTGCTGATTGTGTAAGTGGGCTACATGCTACCATACCGTATGTTGTCGAATGCTATATGTATCGTTTCACACCGTGTGTGTATAATGCCTAGGCATTATACACACATTATACATACACCTCACTTTCATCTCTTCTTTGCTTATAATAAAGTTATCTATTTCAGTTGTCTGAGTTTTTAATCGCATTTCGCTTTATTTTATAAGTAATTTCTTTCTTCTTGCCTATCTATTGCCCTAGTTCTTCACTAGTGGACTTTGTGTGATGTGGAGGTATGTGATTTATGTCTGTATCATTATGGTAGCATGTAGCCTGCTCAACACCGTTTACTAGGGGTGTAACGATATAGTAACTGCATCGAAAAATTTAATTTCAAGAATCTAAGCATATCTAAATGAAAACGGCAACATTGACTATATATTGTTTTGCAGTGGAAATAATCGGTATCGAATCGTTTTGCTATGCAATTAATCTATTGTATCAATACTACATTTGTGGTATCAATACTACATTGTGTGGTATTTGTTTAAAAAGAAAAACTATATATTTTAAATAGTTACTGTATCGTGATTCGTATCGCTGTTCAAATGTATCGTTACACCCCTACTGTTTACAGCCTTCTATGCTGTAGATCTGTGCAAACTAACGGGAACAAAATGATGGATGTGTCATTTTGTTCCTCGTTAGTGTGCGTTTTGTTTAGTGCTGATATTCAAGGTAAGTGATCGTAGTTTATTATCTTTGGCTGTCGGGCAGAAACCTTGTATATCCATAGTTCAACCTTTTGCAAATTAACTTCCTTACTTGGTCATGCTACAGTGTCAAACACTAAAGTAGCAAAAATAGCCGATCTACAAGCTCACGATGTAAAGATAATCCATTATTGAATATTTTGTTTTAATACATTTTAATATATTATTTTGGTCATACAAGGTTTCTACCCGACCTTCATATTTTCTCTTCTCTATTCTTTGCTTTAATAAAGTTATTTGTTTTTGTGGTCTGAGTATTTAATCGCATTTTTTAATAACTAATTTCTTTCTTCTTGCCTTTCTATCACTAGTGTATGTGGTTCGGGTCGCGTCTCGAGCACAGTTTCTTAATTGATTGGAACTGTATCGTTTTACATTTCGTCATCCCATCAGTTCACATCACATATGAACACAGGCCGGTATGTGATGTGCATTTATGTGATTTTATTTTGGTGATTATTTCACAGCAATTGCGGATAGCTCGCCATTCACGTCGGTCTGCCTCATTTTATTTAGGTGAGGTACAGAACGGCCCGGGAAATGATGTAGGCACATCATTCACGCCATATGACATTTGTTTATTGCTGTTGTGTTGTGTGTTGTGTACTAATGTTCATAATGTTGCTGTATTGTTGACAAATACAGGGGCACAAAGAACATTAAGCATGCTGAATGCTGCTTCCATTGCATAATTTGCGCCTTGTATAATTCATGTCAATCATCCACAAATGGCATAATGGCATAAATTCTTTCTCTCTTTCTCATTCACTTATTTCTGTGAATGTTATTTTAAAATTGATATGTAGGAAACAATGGGACAACTGGCTGGAAAAAATACTCGCGCCACGAAAACCTAATGACGACTACTTGGGCAGAGACCAAGACAATCTATTTATTTTATTGTTTATGTTCATTAAGTGCTCAAAGTCAACAGTGCAGCAGCAAACATCTAGGTCATAAGACCATTGTCTGCTATATCATCAGATCTAATTTGTGTAAAGCTGCTTCATGTCATCCCCACATCACATAATGCACGCAGGGTTAGGTTAGGGTTAGGTATGTGATGTGGATTGATGTGATGTATGTCTTTTATAATGTGCGAGTGAAGCTTCATTGCGTCTTTACACATACCATATGAACACGGCCCCGGTATGTGATGTGTATTGATGCGATTTATGCTTCTCTTTGCAGTTAAAACTTCATCATTCACGCCGGTCAGTAGGCGAGGCACTGGCGATGGGGATGACCCAAACGTTTTCTGCTGCACTTTTCACTTTTAGCACTTTGCAGCACTTTATGAGCATGAACAAATGCAATTAATATATTTTCTTAGTTGACGTCTAGGAGTTTTCCTTAAGGTATTTGTGGAGTGAGTCTTCCAGTTTCCAACAACAGTCTCATGGTAATGAATTAAAAAAAAACACAAAACGAGGCACAGGCATGGCGCTTCTGGTTTACTGGAATGGGGTTCGATTCCCTGCTGCGCTCTAATCATTGTGTTTTGGCATTTATTCCCATGTCTTAATGACTGTCGGTAGGGCGTTCCACATTTTGGTGGCATAGGAGCGAAAATAATTTAGTCCCTTGTTTGTGCCGAATCTGGGTTGTACATGGTTTGTTGCACTCCCTCTGGTGTTGCGGGTTTGGACTTTGTTTACATTAAGGAAGTATTTAGACGGGTACATGGGTAAGGGTATCTTGGTGTGTCGAATCTTGTGGACCAGACCCATTGCAAGATGCTGTACTCTGTCGTCGACCCTAAGCCATTCCAGCCTGCCAAAGTGGGCAGGGGTGAGGTGGGGTCATAACTTAACCTATGAAGAATCTGTTGTACACACTTTTAGAACATGCATGTGGTCATTATGAGGATTATATCAATCATTGGATGCCCCAAAATGACCTTTGTAGATCTATTTTATTTACTAGTAGTATGCTGGTGAATGATACAATTTAGGCATTTAGCAGACTCTCTTAATCCAGAGCATGCTTACATTAAGCAATATCAAAGCGTGGCAATGCATCACAAAGTAGTTATCATGAAACATGCATAAGCTAAGAACGTAACAGTGGAATATTTATATAATGAAACTATACACTATGCTATACTACAAAGTGTTAGGACTACATAAAATGCAATTCTAGTGCTGTCTAGGTAACATGCTGTAAGTGGACATAAAGTGCTCTCTAAGGGGCTATGATTGTATTGTAGTGTGGGGTCACAACCTACAGTCACTGGCAACTCAGACACTGATGGGACTGCATCTTTCAAAAAGGGTTTGTATTCACGGAAAAGCGAAAGGCTATAGTCCATGGTCTAGGACGCGCTGCCGTCCACCTCCCATTATACAGGCTGACTAAAAAGCTGAATACGGTAACTCAATCTACGGAGGTGGTTTGGATAAAATGCGCAATGTTCGGAGGTCTTTGCTGATTTATCCAGTGGTTTAGATGGAAACATTGGCGCTTTCTAGAGCAAGGATGGCTTCATAACACTATTTATGTAGCATTAAAGATGAACGGCCAAAACAGGATGTGGGTCCAGCATGTGCATCATTGAAATGGGGTAGTCTGAGGTTGGCTGTGTCCAGCAGGTGGCAGTATATGGGTTAATTACAGCCTTACTGGGCCTCTACAGTGTTAATTACAAGCACTACTGGGAGACCAACACAACAAAGGTGAGGGGTCGGGTTTTTTCGGGTGACCGAGTACTGATGACTAGCTATAGCCTTTGTCGTAGAGATGTTTTTAATGGTCCTAAATGTGCAGAGCGTGTCAGCCCCACGGACCGAAGCCGGGAGAAGGTTCCACAGCTGAGGTGCCTGGGACTTAAACGCCCTGCCTCCTATTGTAACTTTTGATATTCCTGGGACAGTAAGCATTGTTGCATTCTGTGAACACACTCGTGTTGTGTTCAGGATTGTAGGGATCGATGCGTTCTTTGAGATATTGTGATGCCTGGCCGCTTTGTAGGTGAGGAGGAGGATTTTGAACTGTATTTAACCAGGAGCCAGTGATGGTTCTGATCACATGGTTTTGTATTTAACCAGGAGCCAGTGATGGCTCTGATCACATGGTCCAAAATGATTTCAAATCAGAAAATCAGAAATTTCAAAAAACATGGGCTATAGCCTATAACCCATCGTTTTTTTCATTTTATTCAAATCCTCAAAAAAGGCGTGCTATAGTATGCCGTACGATATGGCCTATAGCCCATCGTATTTTTCATTTATACTGGTCAAGGTCATTTACTAGTCTTATTGAAGGTCATTTATACTGCTCAAGGTCATTGATATTGGTCAAGGTCATTAAGTGGCATGCTATAGTGCGCGATTCTTCATCATTGTTTAGGATTTGAAATAAGGTGAAATCGCGGAAGGTCACGAGGGCATACTATAGTATGTTGTTTCATCGTTGGCATCCAGGGAGTGTGTGTGCAAAATTTGGCATCGACCGCGTTATTGGTGCTGGAGATTAGCTGTTAACAAACTGACGGACACGCGCGCGCGCGCACACACACACACTCAGAGTGCAAAACATACTCTCTCCCCATGGCTTTGGCCTGGTGCCATACCGCTATTAATTATTGCCTACAATGTCAAATTGTGAAATTACTTTACCGTTGAAATGCAAAATTTACATTTCAACGAATGGACCTCGTAAAACAAAACACAAACCAAGGCACTGGTTGTGGTACTTCTGGTTTACCGGAATGGGGTTCGACTCCCTGCAGTGCTCTGCTCAATGTGTTGTATTTACTGTACATGGTTCATTTTTATGTTCTGCTCATTGTGTTGCCTTTTTTTTACGGATACTATAGCACGCCGTTTTTCATCATTTTTGAGGATTTGGAAAAAATGAAAAAATGAAAAAAAAGATGGGTTAAAAAAAAAAAAAAAGTTATCCTCGTTTCGCATCATTTTGGACCGTGGGCTATAGCCCATATGGTACGGCATACTATAGCACGCAATTTTTCATCCTTTTTGACGATTTGACAAAAATGACAAAATGAAAAAAACGATGGGTTATAGCCATGTTTTTTGAAATTTTGAAAAAAAAAGTTATCCTCGTTTCTCATCATTTTGGACCATGGGCTATAGCCCATATGGTACGGCATACTATAGCACGCCGTTTTTCATCCTTTTTGACGATTTGACAAAAATGACAAAATGAAAAAAACGATGGGTTATAGCCCATGTTTTTTTTAATAAAAAAAAAAAAGGTTATCCTCGTTTCTCATCATTTTGGACCATGGGCTATAGCCCATATGGTACGGCATACTATAGCACGCCGTTTTTCATCATTTTTGACGATTTGACAAAAATGACAAAATGAAAAAAACGATGGGTTATAGCCCATGTTTTTTGAAATTTTGAAAAAAAGATTATCCTCGTTTCTCATCATTTTGGACCATGGGCTATAGCCCATATGGTACGGCATACTATAGCACGCCGTTTTTCATCATTTTTGACGATTTGACAAAAATGACAAAATGAAAAAAACAATGGGTTATAGCCCATGTTTTTTTAAATTTAGGAAAAAAAAGTTATCCTCATTTTTCATCATTTTTGAACATGGGCTATAGCCCCTACCGTACGGCATACTATAGCACGCCGTTTTTCATCATTTTTGAGGATTTGAAGAAAATTCAAAATTTCAAAAAACATGGGTTATAGCCCATCGTTTTTTGAATTTTTGAAAAAAATGTTATCCTCATTTTTCATCATTTTTGAACATGGGCTATAGCCCCTACCGTACGGCATACTATAGCACGCCGTTTTTCATCATTTTTGAGGATTTGAAGAAAATTCAAAATTTCAAAAAACATGGGTTATAGCCCATTGTTTTTAGAATTTTTGAAAAAAAAATTATCCTCATTTTTCATCATTTTTGAACATGGGCTATAGCCCCTACCGTACGGCATACTATAGCACGCCGTTTTTCATCATTTTTGAGGATTTGAAGAAAATTCAAAATTTAAAAAAACATGGGTTATAGCCCATCGTTTTTTGAATTTTTGAAAAAAATGTTATCCTCATTTTTCATCATTTTTGAACATGGGCTATAGCCCCTACCGTACGGCATACTATAGCACGCCGTTTTTCATCATTTTTGAGGATTTGAAGAAAATTCTAAATTTCAAAAAACATGGGTTATAGCCCATCGTTTTTTGAATTTTTGAAAAAAATGTTATCCTCATTTTTCATAATTTTTGAACATGGGCTATAGCCCCTACCGTACGGCATACTATAGCACGCCGTTTTTCATCATTTTTGAGGATTTGAAGAAAATTCAAAATTTCAAAAAACATGGGTTATAGCCCATCGTTTTTTGAATTTTTGAAAAAAATGTTATCCTCATTTTTCATCATTTTTGAACATGGGCTATAGCCCCTACCGTACGGCATACTATAGCACGCCGTTTTTCATCATTTTTGAGGATTTGAAGAAAATTCAAAATTTCAAAAAACATGGGTTATAGCCCATCGTTTTTTGAATTTTTGAAAAAAATGTTATCCTCATTTTTCATCATTTTTGAACATGGGCTATAGCCCCTACCGTACGGCATACTATAGCATGCCGTTTTTCATCATTTTTGAGGATTTGAAGAAAATTCTAAATTTCAAAAAACATGGGTTATAGCCCATCGTTTTTTGAATTTTTGAAAAAAATGTTATCCTCATTTTTCATCATTTTTGAACATGGGCTATAGCCCCTACCGTACGGCATACTATAGCACGCCGTTTTTCATCATTTTTGAGGATTTGAAGAAAATTCTAAATTTCAAAAAACATGGGTTATAGCCCATCGTTTTTTGAATTTTTGAAAAAAATGTTATCCTCATTTTTCATCATTTTTGAACATGGGCTATAGCCCCTACCGTACGGCATACTATAGCACGCCGTTTTTCATCATTTTTGAGGATTTGAAGAAAATTCAAAATTTCAAAAAACATGGGTTATAGCCCATTGTTTTTAGAATTTTTGAAAAAAAATGTATCCTCATTTTTCATCATTTTTGAACATGGGCTATAGCCCCTACCGTACGGCATACTATAGCACGCCGTTTTTCATCATTTTTGAGGATTTGAAGAAAATTCAAAATTTCAAAAAACATGGGTTATAGCCCATCGTTTTTTGAATTTTTGAAAAAAATGTTATCCTCATTTTTCATCATTTTTGAACATGGGCTATAGCCCCTACCGTACGGCATACTATAGCACGCCGTTTTTCATCATTTTTGAGGATTTGAAGAAAATTCTAAATTTCAAAAAACATGGGTTATAGCCCATCGTTTTTTGAATTTTTGAAAAAAATGTTATCCTCATTTTTCATAATTTTTGAACATGGGCTATAGCCCCTACCGTACGGCATACTATAGCACGCCGTTTTTCATCATTTTTGAGGATTTGAAGAAAATTCAAAATTTCAAAAAACATGGGTTATAGCCCATCGTTTTTTGAATTTTTGAAAAAAATGTCATCCTCATTTTTCATCATTTTTGAACATGGGCTATAGCCCCTACCGTACGGCATACTATAGCACGCCGTTTTTCATCATTTTTGAGGATTTGAAGAAAATTCTAAATTTCAAAAAACATGGGTTATAGCCCATCGTTTTTTGAATTTTTGAAAAAAATGTTATCCTCATTTTTCATCATTTTTGAACATGGGCTATAGCCCCTACCGTACGGCATACTATAGCACGCCGTTTTTCATCATTTTTGAGGATTTGAAGAAAATTCAAAATTTCAAAAAACATGGGTTATAGCCCATCGTTTTTTGAATTTTTGAAAAAAATGTTATCCTCATTTTTCATCATTTTTGAACATGGGCTATAGCCCCTACCGTACGGCATACTATAGCACGCCGTTTTTCATCATTTTTGAGGATTTGAAGAAAATTCAAAATTTCAAAAAACATGGGTTATAGCCCATCGTTTTTTGAATTTTTGAAAAAAATGTTATCCTCATTTTTCATCATTTTTGAACATGGGCTATAGCCCCTACCGTACGGCATACTATAGCACGCCGTTTTTCATCATTTTTGAGGATTTGAAGAAAATTCAAAATTTCAAAAAACATGGGTTATAGCCCATCGTTTTTTGAATTTTTGAAAAAAATGTTATCCTCATTTTTCATCATTTTTGAACATGGGCTATAGCCCCTACCGTACGGCATACTATAGCACGCCGTTTTTCATCATTTTTGAGGATTTGAAGAAAATTCAAAATTTCAAAAAACATGGGTTATAGCCCATTGTTTTTTGAATTTTTGAAAAAAATGTTATCCTCATTTTTCATCATTTTTGAACATGGGCTATAGCCCCTACCGTACGGCATACTATAGCACGCCGTTTTTCATCATTTTTGAGGATTTGAAGAAAATTCTAAATTTAAAAAAACATGGGTTATAGCCCATCGTTTTTTGAATTTTTGAAAAAAAATTTATCCTCATTTTTCATAATTTTTGAACATGGGCTATAGCCCCTACCGTACGGCATACTATAGCACGCCGTTTTTCATCATTTTTGAGGATTTGAAGAAAATTCAAAATTTCAAAAAACATGGGTTATAGCCCATCGTTTTTTGAATTTTTGAAAAAAATGTTATCCTCATTTTTCATCATTTTTGAACATGGGCTATAGCCCCTACCGTACGGCATACTATAGCACGCCGTTTTTCATCATTTTTGAGGATTTGAAGAAAATTCAAAATTTCAAAAAACATGGGTTATAGCCCATCGTTTTTTGAATTTTTGAAAAAAATGTTATCCTCATTTTTCATCATTTTTGAACATGGGCTATAGCCCCTACCGTACGGCATACTATAGCACGCCGTTTTTCATCATTTTTGAGGATTTGAAGAAAATTCAAAATTTCAAAAAACATGGGTTATAGCCCATCGTTTTTTGAATTTTTGAAAAAAATGTTATCCTCATTTTTCATCATTTTTGAACATGGGCTATAGCCCCTACCGTACGGCATACTATAGCACGCCGTTTTTCATCATTTTTGAGGATTTGAAGAAAATTCAAAATTTCAAAAAACATGGGTTATAGCCCATTGTTTTTTGAATTTTTGAAAAAAATGTTATCCTCATTTTTCATCATTTTTGAACATGGGCTATAGCCCCTACCGTACGGCATACTATAGCACGCCGTTTTTCATCATTTTTGAGGATTTGAAGAAAATTCTAAATTTAAAAAAACATGGGTTATAGCCCATCGTTTTTTGAATTTTTGAAAAAAATGTTATCCTCATTTTTCATAATTTTTGAACATGGGCTATAGCCCCTACCGTACGGCATACTATAGCACGCCGTTTTTCATCATTTTTGAGGATTTGAAGAAAATTCAAAATTTCAAAAAACATGGGTTATAGCCCATCGTTTTTTGAATTTTTGAAAAAAATGTTATCCTCATTTTTCATCATTTTTGAACATGGGCTATAGCCCCTACCGTACGGCATACTATAGCACGCCGTTTTTCATCATTTTTGAGGATTTGAAGAAAATTCTAAATTTCAAAAAACATGGGTTATAGCCCATCGTTTTTTGAATTTTTGAAAAAAATGTTATCCTCATTTTTCATCATTTTTTAACATGGGCTATAGCCCCTACCGTACGGCATACTATAGCACGCCGTTTTTCATCATTTTTGAGGATTTGAAGAAAATTCAAAATTTCAAAAAACATGGGTTATAGCCCATCGTTTTTTGAATTTTTGAAAAAAATGTTATCCTCATTTTTCATCATTTTTGAACATGGGCTATAGCCCCTACCGTACGGCATACTATAGCACGCCGTTTTTCATCATTTTTGAGGATTTGAAGAAAATTCAAAATTTCAAAAAACATGGGTTATAGCCCATCGTTTTTTGAATTTTTGAAAAAAATGTTATCCTCATTTTTCATCATTTTTGAACATGGGCTATAGCCCCTACCGTACGGCATACTATAGCACGCCGTTTTTCATCATTTTTGCGGATTTGAAGAAAATTCAAAATTTCAAAAAACATGGGTTATAGCCCATTGTTTTTTGAATTTTTGAAAAAAATGTTATCCTCATTTTTCATCATTTTTGAACATGGGCTATAGCCCCTACCGTACGGCATACTATAGCACGCCGTTTTTCATCATTTTTGAGGATTTGAAGAAAATTCAAAATTTCAAAAAACATGGGTTATAGCCCATCGTTTTTTGAATTTTTGAAAAAAATGTTATCCTCATTTTTCATCATTTTTGAACATGGGCTATAGCCCCTACCGTACGGCATACTATAGCACGCCGTTTTTCATCATTTTTGAGGATTTGAAGAAAATTCAAAATTTCAAAAAACATGGGTTATAGCCCATCGTTTTTTGAATTTTTGAAAAAAATGTTATCCTCATTTTTCATCATTTTTGAACATGGGCTATAGCCCCTACCGTACGGCATACTATAGCACGCCGTTTTTCATCATTTTTGAGGATTTGAAGAAAATTCAAAATTTCAAAAAACATGGGTTATAGCCCATCGTTTTTTGAATTTTTGAAAAAAATGTTATCCTCATTTTTCATCATTTTTGAACATGGGCTATAGCCCCTACCGTACGGCATACTATAGCACGCCGTTTTTCATCATTTTTGAGGATTTGAAGAAAATTCAAAATTTCAAAAAACATGGGTTATAGCCCATCGTTTTTTGAATTTTTGAAAAAAATGTTATCCTCATTTTTCATCATTTTTGAACATGGGCTATAGCCCCTACCGTACGGCATACTATAGCACGCCGTTTTTCATCATTTTTGAACATGGGCTATAGCCCCTACCGTACGGCATACTATAGCACGCCGTTTTTCATCATTTTTGAGGATTTGAAGAAAATTCAAAATTTCAAAAAACATGGGTTATAGCCCATCGTTTTTTGAATTTTTGAAAAAAATGTTATCCTCATTTTTCATCATTTTTGAACATGGGCTATAGCCCCTACCGTACGGCATACTATAGCACGCCGTTTTTCATCATTTTTGAGGATTTGAAGAAAATTCAAAATTTCAAAAAACATGGGTTATAGCCCATCGTTTTTTGAATTTTTGAAAAAAATGTTATCCTCATTTTTCATCATTTTTGAACATGGGCTATAGCCCCTACCGTACGGCATACTATAGCACGCCGTTTTTCATCATTTTTGAGGATTTGAAGAAAATTCAAAATTTCAAAAAACATGGGTTATAGCCCATCGTTTTATGAATTTTTGAAAAAAATGTTATCCTCATTTTTCATCATTTTTGAACATGGGCTATAGCCCCTACCGTACGGCATACTATAGCACGCCGTTTTAAAATCATTTTTGAGGATTTGAAGAAAATTCAAAATTTCAAAAAACATGGGTTATAGCCCATCGTTTTTTGAATTTTTGAAAAAAATGTTATCCTCATTTTTCATCATTTTTGAACATGGGCTATAGCCCCTACCGTACGGCATACTATAGCACGCCGTTTTTCATCATTTTTGAGGATTTGAAGAAATTTCAAAATTTCAAAAAACATGGGTTATAGCCCATTGTTTTTTGAATTTTTGAAAAAAATGTTATCCTCATTTTTCATCATTTTTGAACATGGGCTATAGCCCCTACCGTACGGCATACTATAGCACGCCGTTTTTCATCATTTTTGAGGATTTGAAGAAAATTCAAAATTTCAAAAAACATGGGTTATAGCCCATCGTTTTTTGAATTTTTGAAAAAAATGTTATCCTCATTTTTCATCATTTTTGAACATGGGCTATAGCTCCTACCGTACGGCATACTATAGCACGCCGTTTTTCATCATTTTTGAGGATTTGAAGAAAATTCAAAATTTCAAAAAACATGGGTTATAGCCCATCGTTTTTTGAATTTTTGAAAAAAATGTTATCCTCATTTTTCATCATTTTTGAACATGGGCTATAGCTCCTACCGTACGGCATACTATAGCACGCCGTTTTTCATCATTTTTGAGGATTTGAAGAAAATTCTAAATTTAAAAAAACATGGGTTATAGCCCATCGTTTTTTGAATTTTTGAAAAAGAAATTATCCTCATTTTTCACCATTTTTGAACATGGGCTATAGCCCCTACCGTACGGCATACTATAGCACGCCGTTTTTCATCATTTTTGAGGATTTGAAGAAAATTCAAAATTTCAAAAAACATGGGTTATAGCCCATCGTTTTTTGAATTTTTGAAAAAAATGTTATCCTCATTTTTCATCATTTTTGAACATGGGCTATAGCCCCTACCGTACGGCATACTATAGCACGCCGTTTTTCATCATTTTTGAGGATTTGAAGAAAATTCAAAATTTCAAAAAACATGGGTTATAGCCCATCGTTTTTTGAATTTTTGAAAAAAATGTTATCCTCATTTTTCATCATTTTTGAACATGGGCTATAGCCCCTACCGTACGGCATACTATAGCACGCCGTTTTTCATCATTTTTGAGGATTTGAAGAAAATTCTAAATTTCAAAAAACATGGGTTATAGCCCATCGTTTTTTGAATTTTTGAAAAAAATGTTATCCTCATTTTTCATCATTTTTGAACATGGGCTATAGCCCCTACCGTACGGCATACTATAGCACGCCGTTTTTCATCATTTTTGAGGATTTGAAGAAAATTCAAAATTTCAAAAAACATGGGTTATAGCCCATCGTTTTTTGAATTTTTGAAAAAAATGTTATCCTCATTTTTCATCATTTTTGAACATGGGCTATAGCCCCTACCGTACGGCATACTATAGCACGCCGTTTTTCATCATTTTTGAGGATTTGAAGAAAATTCAAAATTTCAAAAAACATGGGTTATAGCCCATCGTTTTTTGAATTTTTGAAAAAAATGTTATCCTCATTTTTCATCATTTTTGAACATGGGCTATAGCCCCTACCGTACGGCATACTATAGCACGCCGTTTTTCATCATTTTTGAGGATTTGAAGAAAATTCAAAATTTCAAAAAACATGGGTTATAGCCCATTGTTTTTTGAATTTTTGAAAAAAATGTTATCCTCATTTTTCATCATTTTTGAACATGGGCTATAGCCCCTACCGTACGGCATACTATAGCACGCCGTTTTTCATCATTTTTGAGGATTTGAAGAAAATTCAAAATTTCAAAAAACATGGGTTATAGCCCATCGTTTTTTGAATTTTTGAAAAAAATGTTATCCTCATTTTTCATCATTTTTGAACATGGGCTATAGCCCCTACCGTACGGCATACTATAGCACGCCGTTTTTCATCATTTTTGAGGATTTGAAGAAAATTCAAAATTTCAAAAAACATGGGTTATAGCCCATCGTTTTTTGAATTTTTGAAAAAAATGTTATCCTCATTTTTCATCATTTTTGAACATGGGCTATAGCCCCTACCGTACGGCATACTATAGCACGCCGTTTTTCATCATTTTTGAGGATTTGAAGAAAATTCAAAATTTCAAAAAACATGGGTTATAGCCCATCGTTTTTTGAATTTTTGAAAAAAATGTTATCCTCATTTTTCATCATTTTTGAACATGGGCTATAGCCCCTACCGTACGGCATACTATAGCACGCCGTTTTTCATCATTTTTGAGGATTTGAAGAAAATTCAAAATTTCAAAAAACATGGGTTATAGCCCATCGTTTTTTGAATTTTTGAAAAAAATGTTATCCTCATTTTTCATCATTTTTTAACATGGGCTATAGCCCCTACCGTACGGCATACTACAGCACGCCGTTTTTCATCATTTTTGAACATGGGCTATAGCCCCTACCGTACGGCATACTATAGCACGCCGTTTTTCATCATTTTTGAGGATTTGAAGAAAATTCAAAATTTCAAAAAACATGGGTTATAGCCCATCGTTTTTTGAATTTTTGAAAAAAATGTTATCCTCATTTTTCATCATTTTTGAACATGGGCTATAGCCCCTACCGTACGGCATACTATAGCACGCCGTTTTTCATCATTTTTGAGGATTTGAAGAAAATTCAAAATTTCAAAAAACATGGGTTATAGCCCATCGTTTTTTGAATTTTTGAAAAAAATGTTATCCTCATTTTTCATCATTTTTGAACATGGGCTATAGCCCCTACCGTACGGCATACTATAGCACGCCGTTTTTCATCATTTTTGAGGATTTGAAGAAAATTCAAAATTTCAAAAAACATGGGTTATAGCCCATCGTTTTATGAATTTTTGAAAAAAATGTTATCCTCATTTTTCATCATTTTTGAACATGGGCTATAGCCCCTACCGTACGGCATACTATAGCACGCCGTTTTAAAATCATTTTTGAGGATTTGAAGAAAATTCAAAATTTCAAAAAACATGGGTTATAGCCCATCGTTTTTTGAATTTTTGAAAAAAATGTTATCCTCATTTTTCATCATTTTTGAACATGGGCTATAGCCCCTACCGTACGGCATACTATAGCACGCCGTTTTTCATCATTTTTGAGGATTTGAAGAAATTTCAAAATTTCAAAAAACATGGGTTATAGCCCATTGTTTTTTGAATTTTTGAAAAAAATGTTATCCTCATTTTTCATCATTTTTGAACATGGGCTATAGCCCCTACCGTACGGCATTCTATAGCACGCCGTTTTTCATCATTTTTGAGGATTTGAAGAAAATTCAAAATTTCAAAAAACATGGGTTATAGCCCATCGTTTTTTGAATTTTTGAAAAAAATGTTATCCTCATTTTTCATCATTTTTGAACATGGGCTATAGCTCCTACCGTACGGCATACTATAGCACGCCGTTTTTCATCATTTTTGAGGATTTGAAGAAAATTCAAAATTTCAAAAAACATGGGTTATAGCCCATCGTTTTTTGAATTTTTGAAAAAAATGTTATCCTCATTTTTCATCATTTTTGAACATGGGCTATAGCTCCTACCGTACGGCATACTATAGCACGCCGTTTTTCATCATTTTTGAGGATTTGAAGAAAATTCTAAATTTAAAAAAACATGGGTTATAGCCCATCGTTTTTTGAATTTTTGAAAAAGAAATTATCCTCATTTTTCATCATTTTTGAACATGGGCTATAGCCCCTACCGTACGGCATACTATAGCACGCCGTTTTTCATCATTTTTGAGGATTTGAAGAAAATTCAAAATTTCAAAAAACATGGGTTATAGCCCATCGTTTTTTGAATTTTTGAAAAAAATGTTATCCTCATTTTTCATCATTTTTGAACATGGGCTATAGCCCCTACCGTACGGCATACTATAGCACGCCGTTTTTCATCATTTTTGAGGATTTGAAGAAAATTCAAAATTTCAAAAAACATGGGTTATAGCCCATCGTTTTTTGAATTTTTGAAAAAAATGTTATCCTCATTTTTCATCATTTTTGAACATGGGCTATAGCCCCTACCGTACGGCATACTATAGCACGCCGTTTTTCATCATTTTTGAGGATTTGAAGAAAATTCAAAATTTCAAAAAACATGGGTTATAGCCCATCGTTTTTTGAATTTTTGAAAAAAATGTTATCCTCATTTTTCATCATTTTTGAACATGGGCTATAGCCCCTACCGTACGGCATACTATAGCACGCCGTTTTTCATCATTTTTGAGGATTTGAAGAAAATTCAAAATTTCAAAAAACATGGGTTATAGCCCATCGTTTTTAGAATTTTTGAAAAAAATGTTATCCTCATTTTTCATCATTTTTGAACATGGGCTATAGCTCCTACCGTACGGCATACTATAGCACGCCGTTTTTCATCATTTTTGAGGATTTGAAGAAAATTCTAAATTTAAAAAAACATGGGTTATAGCCCATCGTTTTTTGAATTTTTGAAAAAAAAATTATCCTCATTTTTCATCATTTTTGAACATGGGCTATAGCCCCTACCGTACGGCATACTATAGCACGCCGTTTTTCATCATTTTTGAGGATTTGAAGAAAATTCAAAATTTCAAAAAACATGGGTTATAGCCCATCGTTTTTTGAATTTTTGAAAAAAATGTTATCCTCATTTTTCATCATTTTTGAACATGGGCTATAGCCCCTACCGTACGGCATACTATAGCACGCCGTTTTTCATCATTTTTGAGGATTTGAAGAAAATTCAAAATTTCAAAAAACATGGGTTATAGCCCATCGTTTTTTGAATTTTTGAAAAAAATGTTATCCTCATTTTTCATCATTTTTGAACATGGGCTATAGCCCCTACCGTACGGCATACTATAGCACGCCGTTTTTCATCATTTTTGAGGATTTGAAGAAAATTCAAAATTTCAAAAAACATGGGTTATAGCCCATCGTTTTTTGAATTTTTGAAAAAAATGTTATCCTCATTTTTCATCATTTTTGAACATGGGCTATAGCCCCTACCGTACGGCATACTATAGCACGCCGTTTTTCATCATTTTTGAGGATTTGAAGAAAATTCAAAATTTCAAAAAACATGGGTTATAGCCCATTGTTTTTAGAATTTTTGAAAAAAAAATTATCCTCATTTTTCATCATTTTTGAACATGGGCTATAGCCCCTACCGTACGGCATACTATAGCACGCCGTTTTTCATCATTTTTGAGGATTTGAAGAAAATTCAAAATTTCAAAAAACATGGGTTATAGCCCATCGTTTTTTGAATTTTTGAAAAAAATGTTATCCTCATTTTTCATCATTTTTGAACATGGGCTATAGCCCCTACCGTACGGCATACTATAGCACGCCGTTTTTCATCATTTTTGAGGATTTGAAGAAAATTCAAAATTTCAAAAAACATGGGTTATAGCCCATCGTTTTTTGAATTTTTGAAAAAAATGTTATCCTCATTTTTCATCATTTTTGAACATGGGCTATAGCCCCTACCGTACGGCATACTATAGCACGCCGTTTTTCATCATTTTTGAGGATTTGAAGAAAATTCAAAATTTAAAAAAACATGGGTTATAGCCCATCGTTTTTTGAATTTTTGAAAAAAATGTTATCCTCATTTTTCATCATTTTTGAACATGGGCTATAGCCCCTACCGTACGGCATACTATAGCACGCCGTTTTTCATCATTTTTGAGGATTTGAAGAAAATTCAAAATTTCAAAAAACATGGGTTATAGCCCATCGTTTTTTGAATTTTAGAAAAAAATGTTATCCTCATTTTTCATCATTTTTGAACATGGGCTATAGCCCCTACCGTACGGCATACTATAGCACGCCTTTTTTCATCATTTTTGAGGATTTGAAGAAAATTCAAAATTTCAAAAAACATGGGTTATAGCCCATTGTTTTTTGAATTTTTGAAAAAAATGTTATCCTCATTTTTCATCATTTTTGAACATGGGCTATAGCCCCTACCGTACGGCATACTATAGCACGCCGTTTTTCATCATTTTTGAGGATTTGAAGAAAATTCAAAATTTCAAAAAACATGGGTTATAGCCCATTGTTTTTAGAATTTTTGAAAAAAAATTATCCTCATTTTTCATCATTTTTGAACATGGGCTATAGCCCCTACCGTACGGCATACTATAGCACGCCGTTTTTCATCATTTTTGAGGATTTGAAGAAAATTCAAAATTTCAAAAAACATGGGTTATAGCCCATCGTTTTTTGAATTTTTGAAAAAAATGTTATCCTCATTTTTCATCATTTTTGAACATGGGCTATAGCCCCTACCGTACGGCATACTATAGCACGCCGTTTTTCATCATTTTTGAGGATTTGAAGAAAATTCAAAATTTCAAAAAACATGGGTTATAGCCCATCGTTTTTTGAATTTTTGAAAAAAATGTTATCCTCATTTTTCATCATTTTTGAACATGGGCTATAGCCCCTACCGTACGGCATACTATAGCACGCCGTTTTTCATCATTTTTGAGGATTTGAAGAAAATTCAAAATTTCAAAAAACATGGGTTATAGCCCATCGTTTTTTGAATTTTTGAAAAAAATGTTATCCTCATTTTTCATCATTTTTGAACATGGGCTATAGCCCCTACCGTACGGCATACTATAGCACGCCGTTTTTCATCATTTTTGAGGATTTGAAGAAAATTCAAAATTTCAAAAAACATGGGTTATAGCCCATCGTTTTTTGAATTTTAGAAAAAAATGTTATCCTCATTTTTCATCATTTTTGAACATGGGCTATAGCCCCTACCGTACGGCATACTATAGCACGCCTTTTTTCATCATTTTTGAGGATTTGAAGAAAATTCAAAATTTCAAAAAACATGGGTTATAGCCCATTGTTTTTTGAATTTTTGAAAAAAATGTTATCCTCATTTTTCATCATTTTTGAACATGGGCTATAGCCCCTACCGTACGGCATACTATAGCACGCCGTTTTTCATCATTTTTGAGGATTTGAAGAAATTTCAAAATTTCAAAAAACATGGGTTATAGCCCATCGTTTTTTGAATTTTTGAAAAAAATGTTATCCTCATTTTTCATCATTTTTGAACATGGGCTATAGCCCCTACCGTACGGCATACTATAGCACGCCGTTTTTCATCATTTTTGAGGATTTGAAGAAAATTCAAAATTTCAAAAAAATGGGTTATAGCCCATCGTTTTTTGAATTTTTGAAAAAAATGTTATCCTCATTTTTCATCATTTTTGAACATGGGCTATAGCCCCTACCGTACGGCATACTATAGCACGCCGTTTTTCATCATTTTTGAGGATTTGAAGAAAATTCAAAATTTCAAAAAACATGGGTTATAGCCCATCGTTTTTTGAATTTTTGAAAAAAATGTTATCCTCATTTTTCATCATTTTTGAACATGGGCTATAGCCCCTACCGTACGGCATACTATAGCACGCCGTTTTTCATCATTTTTGAGGATTTGAAGAAAATTCAAAATTTCAAAAAACATGGGTTATAGCCCATCGTTTTTTGAATTTTAGAAAAAAATGTTATCCTCATTTTTCATCATTTTTGAACATGGGCTATAGCCCCTACCGTACGGCATACTATAGCACGCCGTTTTTCATCATTTTTGAGGATTTGAAGAAAATTCAAAATTTCAAAAAACATGGGTTATAGCCCATCGTTTTTTGAATTTTTGAAAAAAATGTTATCCTCATTTTTCATCATTTTTGAACATGGGCTATAGCTCCTACCGTACGGCATACTATAGCACACCGTTTTTCATCATTTTTGAGGATTTGAAGAAAATTCAAAATTTCAAAAAACATGGGTTATAGCCCATCGTTTTTTGAATTTTTGAAAAAAATGTTATCCTCATTTTTCATCATTTTTGAACATGGGCTATAGCTCCTACCGTACGGCATACTATAGCACGCCGTTTTTCATCATTTTTGAGGATTTGAAGAAAATTCTAAATTTAAAAAAACATGGGTTATAGCCCATCGTTTTTTGAATTTTTGAAAAAAAAATTATCCTCATTTTTCATCATTTTTGAACATGGGCTATAGCCCCTACCGTACGGCATACTATAGCACGCCGTTTTTCATCATTTTTGAGGATTTGAAGAAAATTCAAAATTTCAAAAAACATGGGTTATAGCCCATCGTTTTTTGAATTTTTGAAAAAAATGTTATCCTCATTTTTCATCATTTTTGAACATGGGCTATAGCCCCTACCGTACGGCATACTATAGCACGCCGTTTTTCATCATTTTTGAGGATTTGAAGAAAATTCAAAATTTCAAAAAACATGGGTTATAGCCCATCGTTTTTTGAATTTTTGAAAAAAATGTTATCCTCATTTTTCATCATTTTTGAACATGGGCTATAGCCCCTACCGTACGGCATACTATAGCACGCCGTTTTTCATCATTTTTGAGGATTTGAAGAAAATTCAAAATTTCAAAAAACATGGGTTATAGCCCATTGTTTTTAGAATTTTTGAAAAAAATGTTATCCTCATTTTTCATCATTTTTGAACATGGGCTATAGCCCCTACCGTACGGCATACTATAGCACGCCGTTTTTCATCATTTTTGAGGATTTGAAGAAAATTCAAAATTTCAAAAAACATGGGTTATAGCCCATGGTTTTTTGAATTTTTGAAAAAAATGTTATCCTCATTTTTCATCATTTTTGAACATGGGCTATAGCCCCTACCGTACGGCATACTATAGCACGCCGTTTTTCATCATTTTTGAGGATTTGAAGAAAATTCAAAATTTCAAAAAACATGGGTTATAGCCCATCGTTTTTTGAATTTTTGAAAAAAATGTTATCCTCATTTTTCATCATTTTTGAACATGGGCTATAGCCCCTACCGTACGGCATACTATAGCACGCCGTTTTTCATCATTTTTGAGGATTTGAAGAAAATTCAAAATTTCAAAAAACATGGGTTATAGCCCATCGTTTTTTGAATTTTAGAAAAAAATGTTATCCTCATTTTTCATCATTTTTGAACATGGGCTATAGCCCCTACCGTACGGCATACTATAGCACGCCTTTTTTCATCATTTTTGAGGATTTGAAGAAAATTCAAAATTTCAAAAAACATGGGTTATAGCCCATTGTTTTTTGAATTTTTGAAAAAAATGTTATCCTCATTTTTCATCATTTTTGAACATGGGCTATAGCCCCTACCGTACGGCATACTATAGCACGCCGTTTTTCATCATTTTTGAGGATTTGAAGAAAATTCAAAATTTCAAAAAACATGGGTTATAGCCCATCGTTTTTTGAATTTTTGAAAAAAATGTTATCCTCATTTTTCATCATTTTTGAACATGGGCTATAGCCCCTACCGTACGGCATACTATAGCACGCCGTTTTTCATCATTTTTGAGGATTTGAAGAAAATTCAAAATTTCAAAAAACATGGGTTATAGCCCATCGTTTTTTGAATTTTTGAAAAAAATGTTATCCTCATTTTTCATCATTTTTGAACATGGGCTATAGCCCCTACCGTACGGCATACTATAGCACGCCGTTTTTCATCATTTTTGAGGATTTGAAGAAAATTCAAAATTTCAAAAAACATGGGTTATAGCCCATCGTTTTTTGAATTTTTGAAAAAAATGTTATCCTCATTTTTCATCATTTTTGAACATGGGCTATAGCCCCTACCGTACGGCATACTATAGCACGCCGTTTTTCATCATTTTTGAGGATTTGAAGAAAATTCAAAATTTCAAAAAACATGGGTTATAGCCCATCGTTTTTTGAATTTTAGAAAAAAATGTTATCCTCATTTTTCATCATTTTTGAACATGGGCTATAGCCCCTACCGTACGGCATACTATAGCACGCCTTTTTTCATCATTTTTGAGGATTTGAAGAAAATTCAAAATTTCAAAAAACATGGGTTATAGCCCATTGTTTTTTGAATTTTTGAAAAAAATGTTATCCTCATTTTTCATCATTTTTGAACATGGGCTATAGCCCCTACCGTACGGCATACTATAGCACGCCGTTTTTCATCATTTTTGAGGATTTGAAGAAAATTCAAAATTTCAAAAAACATGGGTTATAGCCCATCGTTTTTTGAATTTTTGAAAAAAATGTTATCCTCATTTTTCATCATTTTTGAACATGGGCTATAGCTCCTACCGTACGGCATACTATAGCACGCCGTTTTTCATCATTTTTGAGGATTTGAAGAAAATTCAAAATTTCAAAAAACATGGGTTATAGCCCATCGTTTTTTGAATTTTTGAAAAAAATGTTATCCTCATTTTTCATCATTTTTGAACATGGGCTATAGCTCCTACCGTACGGCATACTATAGCACGCCGTTTTTCATCATTTTTGAGGATTTGAAGAAAATTCTAAATTAAAAAAAACATGGGTTATAGCCCATCGTTTTTTGAATTTTTGAAAAAAAAATTATCCTCATTTTTCATCATTTTTGAACATGGGCTATAGCCCCTACCGTACGGCATACTATAGCACGCCGTTTTTCATCATTTTTGAGGATTTGAAGAAAATTCAAAATTTCA
The DNA here is from genome assembly GCF_963924005.1 of Protomyctophum bolini. Taxonomy (NCBI): domain Eukaryota; kingdom Metazoa; phylum Chordata; class Actinopteri; order Myctophiformes; family Myctophidae; genus Protomyctophum; species Protomyctophum bolini. The sequence goes on from NW_027665599.1 coordinate 57,587, forward strand.
AAAAACATGGGTTATAGCCCATCGTTTTTTGAATTTTTGAAAAAAATGTTATCCTCATTTTTCATCATTTTTGAACATGGGCTATAGCCCCTACCGTACGGCATACTATAGCACGCCGTTTTTCATCATTTTTGAGGATTTGAAGAAAATTCAAAATTTCAAAAAACATGGGTTATAGCCCATCGTTTTTAGAATTTTTGAAAAAAATGTTATCCTCATTTTTCATCATTTTTGAACATGGGCTATAGCCCCTACCGTACGGCATACTATAGCACGCAGTTTTTCATCATTTTTGAGGATTTGAAGAAAATTCAAAATTTCAAAAAACATGGGTTATAGCCCATCGTTTTTTGAATTTTTGAAAAAAATGTTATCCTCATTTTTCATCATTTTTGAACATGGGCTATAGCCCCTACCGTACGGCATACTATAGCACGCCGTTTTTCATCATTTTTGAGGATTTGAAGAAAATTCAAAATTTCAAAAAACATGGGTTATAGCCCATCGTTTTTTGAATTTTTGAAAAAAATGTTATCCTCATTTTTCATCATTTTTGAACATGGGCTATAGCCCCTACCGTACGGCATACTATAGCACGCCGTTTTTCATCATTTTTGAGGATTTGAAGAAATTTCAAAATTTCAAAAAACATGGGTTATAGCCCATTGTTTTTTGAATTTTTGAAAAAAATGTTATCCTCATTTTTCATCATTTTTGAACATGGGCTATAGCCCCTACCGTACGGCCTACTATAGCACGCCGTTTTTCATCATTTTTGAGGATTTGAAGAAAATTCAAAATTTCAAAAAACATGGGTTATAGCCCATCGTTTTTTGAATTTTTGAAAAAAATGTTATCCTCATTTTTCATCATTTTTGAACATGGGCTATAGCCCCTACCGTACGGCATACTATAGCACGCCGTTTTTCATCATTTTTGAGGATTTGAAGAAAATTCAAAATTTCAAAAAACATTGGTTATAGCCCATCGTTTTTTGAATTTTTGAAAGAAATGTTATCCTCATTTTTCATCATTTTTGAACATGGGCTTTAGCTCCTACCGTACGGCATACTATAGCACGCCGTTTTTCATCATTTTTGAGGATTTGAAAAAAATTCAAAATTTCAAAAAACATGGGTTATAGCCCATCGTTTTTTGAATTTTTGAAAAAAATGTTATCCTCATTTTTCATCATTTTTGAACATGGGCTATAGCCCCTACCGTACGGCATACTATAGCACGCCGTTTTTCATCATTTTTGAGAATTTGAAGAAAATTCTAAATTTCAAAAAACATGGGTTATAGCCCATCGTTTTTTGAATTTTTGAAAAAAATGTTATCCTCATTTTTCATCATTTTTGAACATGGGCTATAGCCCCTATCGTACGGCATACTATAGCACGCCGTTTTTCATCATTTTTGAGGATTTGAAGAAAATTCAAAATTTCAAAAAACATGGGTTATAGCCCATCGTTTTTTGAATTTTTGAAAAAAATGTTATCCTCATTTTTCATCATTTTTGAACATGGGCTATAGCCCCTACCGTACGGCATACTATAGCACGCCGTTTTTCATCATTTTTGAGGATTTGAAGAAAATTCAAAATTTCAAAAAACATGGGTTATAGCCCATTGTTTTTAGAATTTTTGAAAAAAATGTTATCCTCATTTTTCATCATTTTTGAACATGGGCTATAGCCCCTACCGTACGGCATACTATAGCACGCCGTTTTTCATCATTTTTGAGGATTTGAAGAAAATTCAAAATTTCAAAAAACATGGGTTATAGCCCATCGTTTTTTGAATTTTTGAAAAAAATGTTATCCTCATTTTTCATCATTTTTGAACATGGGCTATAGCCCCTACCGTACGGCATACTATAGCACGCCGTTTTTCATCATTTTTGAGGATTTGAAGAAAATTCAAAATTTCAAAAAACATGGGTTATAGCCCATCGTTTTTTGAATTTTTGAAAAAAATGTTATCCTCATTTTTCATCATTTTTGAACATGGGCTATAGCCCCTACCGTACGGCATACTATAGCACGCCGTTTTTCATCATTTTTGAGGATTTGAAGAAATTTCAAAATTTCAAAAAACATGGGTTATAGCCCATTGTTTTTTGAATTTTTGAAAAAAATGTTATCCTCATTTTTCATCATTTTTGAACATGGGCTATAGCCCCTACCGTACGGCATACTATAGCACGCCGTTTTTCATCATTTTTGAGGATTTGAAGAAAATTCAAAATTTCAAAAAACATGGGTTATAGCCCATCGTTTTTTGAATTTTTGAAAAAAATGTTATCCTCATTTTTCTTCATTTTTGAACATGGGCTATAGCTCCTACCGTACGGCATACTATAGCACGCCGTTTTTCATCATTTTTGAGGATTTGAAGAAAATTCAAAATTTCAAAAAACATGGGTTATAGCCCATCGTTTTTTTAATTTTTGAAAAAAATGTTATCCTCATTTTTCATCATTTTTGAACATGGGCTATAGCTCCTACCGTACGGCATACTATAGCACGCCGTTTTTCATAATTTTTGAGGATTGTAAGAAAATTCTAAATTTAAAAAAACATGGGTTATAGCCCATCGTTTTTTGAATTTTTGAAAAAAAAATTATCCTCATTTTTCATCATTTTTGAACATGGGCTATAGCCCCTACCGTACGGCATACTATAGCACGCCGTTTTTCATAATTTTTGAGGATTTGAAGAAAATTCAAAATTTCAAAAAACATGGGTTATAGCCCATCGTTTTTTGAATTTTTGAAAAAAATGTTATCCTCATTTTTCATCATTTTTGAACATGGGCTATAGCCCCTACCGTACGGCATACTATAGCACGCCGTTTTTCATCATTTTTGAGGATTTGAAGAAAATTCAAAATTTCAAAAAACATGGGTTATAGCCCATCGTTTTTTGAATTTTTGAAAAAAATGTTATCCTCATTTTTCATCATTTTTGAACATGGGCTATAGCCCCTATCGTACGGCATACTATAGCACGCCGTTTTTCATCATTTTTGAGGATTTGAAGAAAATTCAAAATTTCAAAAAACATGGGTTATAGCCCATCGTTTTTTGAATTTTTGAAAAAAATGTTATCCTCATTTTTCATCATTTTTGAACATGGGCTATAGCCCCTACCGTACGGCATACTATAGCACGCCGTTTTTCATAATTTTTGAGGATTGTAAGAAAATTCTAAATTTAAAAAAACATGGGTTATAGCCCATCGTTTTTTGAATTTTTGAAAAAAAAATTATCCTCATTTTTCATCATTTTTGAACATGGGCTATAGCCCCTACCGTACGGCATACTATAGCACGCCGTTTTTCATAATTTTTGAGGATTTGAAGAAAATTCAAAATTTCAAAAAACATGGGTTATAGCCCATCGTTTTTTGAATTTTTGAAAAAAATGTTATCCTCATTTTTCATCATTTTTGAACATGGGCTATAGCCCCTACCGTACGGCATACTATAGCACGCCGTTTTTCATCATTTTTGAGGATTTGAAGAAAATTCAAAATTTCAAAAAACATGGGTTATAGCCCATCGTTTTTTGAATTTTTGAAAAAAATGTTATCCTCATTTTTCATCATTTTTGAACATGGGCTATAGCCCCTATCGTACGGCATACTATAGCACGCCGTTTTTCATCATTTTTGAGGATTTGAAGAAAATTCAAAATTTCAAAAAACATGGGTTATAGCCCATCGTTTTTTGAATTTTTGAAAAAAATGTTATCCTCATTTTTCATCATTTTTGAACATGGGCTATAGCCCCTACCGTACGGCATACTATAGCACGCCGTTTTTCATCATTTTTGAGGATTTGAAGAAATTTCAAAATTTCAAAAAACATGGGTTATAGCCCATTGTTTTTTGAATTTTTGAAAAAAATGTTATCCTCATTTTTCATCATTTTTGAACATGGGCTATAGCCCCTACCGTACGGCATACTATAGCACGCCGTTTTTCATCATTTTTGAGGATTTGAAGAAAATTCAAAATTTCAAAAAACATGGGTTATAGCCCATCGTTTTTTGAATTTTTGAAAAAAATGTTATCCTCATTTTTCTTCATTTTTGAACATGGGCTATAGCTCCTACCGTACGGCATACTATAGCACGCCGTTTTTCATCATTTTTGAGGATTTGAAGAAAATTCAAAATTTCAAAAAACATGGGTTATAGCCCATCGTTTTTTTAATTTTTGAAAAAAATGTTATCCTCATTTTTCATCATTTTTGAACATGGGCTATAGCTCCTACCGTACGGCATACTATAGCACGCCGTTTTTCATAATTTTTGAGGATTGTAAGAAAATTCTAAATTTAAAAAAACATGGGTTATAGCCCATCGTTTTTTGAATTTTTGAAAAAAGAATTATCCTCATTTTTCATCATTTTTGAACATGGGCTATAGCCCCTACCGTACGGCATACTATAGCACGCCGTTTTTCATAATTTTTGAGGATTTGAAGAAAATTCAAAATTTCAAAAAACATGGGTTATAGCCCATCGTTTTTTGAATTTTTGAAAAAAATGTTATCCTCATTTTTCATCATTTTTGAACATGGGCTATAGCCCCTACCGTACGGCATACTATAGCACGCCGTTTTTCATCATTTTTGAGGATTTGAAGAAAATTCAAAATTTCAAAAAACATGGGTTATAGCCCATCGTTTTTTGAATTTTTGAAAAAAATGTTATCCTCATTTTTCATCATTTTTGAACATGGGCTATAGCCCCTACCGTACGGCATACTATAGCACGCCGTTTTTCATCATTTTTGAGGATTTGAAGAAAATTCAAAATTTCAAAAAACATGGGTTATAGCCCATCGTTTTTTGAATTTTTGAAAAAAATGTTATCCTCATTTTTCATCATTTTTGAACATGGGCTATAGCCCCTACCGTACGGCATACTATAGCACGCCGTTTTTCATCATTTTTGAGGATTTGAAGAAAATTCAAAATTTCAAAAAACATGGGTTATAGCCCATCGTTTTTTGAATTTTTGAAAAAAATGTTATCCTCATTTTTCATCATTTTTGAACATGGGCTATAGCCCCTACCGTACGGCATACTATAGCACGCCGTTTTTCATCATTTTTGAGGATTTGAAGAAAATTCAAAATTTCAAAAAACATTGGTTATAGCCCATCGTTTTTTGAATTTTTGAAAGAAATGTTATCCTCATTTTTCATCATTTTTGAACATGGGCTATAGCCCCTACCGTACGGCATACTATAGCACGCCGTTTTTCATCATTTTTGAGGATTTGAAGAAATTTCAAAATTTCAAAAAACATGGGTTATAGCCCATTGTTTTTTGAATTTTTGAAAAAAATGTTATCCTCATTTTTCATCATTTTTGAACATGGGCTATAGCCCCTACCGTACGGCATACTATAGCACGCCGTTTTTCATCATTTTTGAGGATTTGAAGAAAATTCAAAATTTCAAAAAACATGGGTTATAGCCCATCGTTTTTTGAATTTTTGAAAAAAATGTTATCCTCATTTTTCTTCATTTTTGAACATGGGCTATAGCTCCTACCGTACGGCATACTATAGCACGCCGTTTTTCATAATTTTTGAGGATTTGAAGAAAATTCAAAATTTCAAAAAACATGGGTTATAGCCCATCGTTTTTTTAATTTTTGAAAAAAATGTTATCCTCATTTTTCATCATTTTTGAACATGGGCTATAGCTCCTACCGTACGGCATACTATAGCACGCCGTTTTTCATAATTTTTGAGGATTGTAAGAAAATTCTAAATTTAAAAAAACATGGGTTATAGCCCATCGTTTTTTGAATTTTTGAAAAAAAAATTATCCTCATTTTTCATCATTTTTGAACATGGGCTATAGCCCCTACCGTACGGCATACTATAGCACGCCGTTTTTCATAATTTTTGAGGATTTGAAGAAAATTCAAAATTTCAAAAAACATGGGTTATAGCCCATCGTTTTTTGAATTTTTGAAAAAAATGTTATCCTCATTTTTCATCATTTTTGAACATGGGCTATAGCCCCTACCGTACGGCATACTATAGCACGCCGTTTTTCATCATTTTTGAGGATTTGAAGAAAATTCAAAATTTCAAAAAACATGGGTTATAGCCCATCGTTTTTTGAATTTTTGAAAAAAATGTTATCCTCATTTTTCATCATTTTTGAACATGGGCTATAGCCCCTAACGTACGGCATACTATAGCACGCCGTTTTTCATCATTTTTGAGGATTTGAAGAAAATTCAAAATTTCAAAAAACATGGGTTATAGCCCATCGTTTTTTGAATTTTTGAAAAAAAAATTATCCTCATTTTTCATCATTTTTGAACATGGGCTATAGCCCCTACCGTACGGCATACTATAGCACGCCGTTTTTCATCATTTTTGAGGATTTGAAGAAAATTCAAAATTTCAAAAAACATGGGTTATAGCCCATCGTTTTTTGAATTTTTGAAAAAAATGTTATCCTCATTTTTCATCATTTTTGAACATGGGCTATAGCCCCTACCGTACGGCATACTATAGCACGCCGTTTTTCATCATTTTTGAGGATTTGAAGAAAATTCAAAATTTCAAAAAACATGGGTTATAGCCCATCGTTTTTTGAATTTTTGAAAAAAATGTTATCCTCATTTTTCATCATTTTTGAACATGGGCTATAGCCCCTACCGTACGGCATACTATAGCACGCCGTTTTTCATTATTTTTGAGGATTTGAAGAAAATTCAAAATTTCAAAAAACATGGGTTATAGCCCATTGTTTTTAGAATTTTTGAAAAAAATGTTATCCTCATTTTTCATCATTTTTGAACATGGGCTATAGCCCCTACCGTACGGCATACTATAGCACGCCGTTTTTCATCATTTTTGAGGATTTGAAGAAAATTCAAAATTTCAAAAAACATGGGTTATAGCCCATCGTTTTTTGAATTTTTGAAAAAAATGTTATCCTCATTTTTCATCATTTTTGAACATGGGCTATAGCCCCTACCGTACGGCATACTATAGCACGCCGTTTTTCATCATTTTTGAGGATTTGAAGAAAATTCAAAATTTCAAAAAACATGGGTTATAGCCCATCGTTTTTTGAATTTTTGAAAAAAATGTTATCCTCATTTTTCATCATTTTTGAACATGGGCTATAGCCCCTACCGTACGGCATACTATAGCACGCCGTTTTTCATCATTTTTGAGGATTTGAAGAAAATTCAAAATTTCAAAAAACATGGGTTATAGCCCATCGTTTTTTGAATTTTTGAAAAAAATGTTATCCTCATTTTTCATCATTTTTGAACATGGGCTATAGCCCCTACCGTACGGCATACTATAGCACGCCGTTTTTCATCATTTTTGAGGATTTGAAGAAAATTCAAAATTTCAAAAAACATTGGTTATAGCCCATCGTTTTTTGAATTTTTGAAAGAAATGTTATCCTCATTTTTCATCATTTTTGAACATGGGCTATAGCCCCTACCGTACGGCATACTATAGCACGCCGTTTTTCATCATTTTTGAGGATTTGAAGAAAATTCAAAATTTCAAAAAACAATGGTTATAGCCCATCGTTTTTTGAATTTTTGAAAGAAATGTTATCCTCATTTTTCATCATTTTTGAACATGGGCTTTAGCTCCTACCGTACGGCATACTATAGCACGCCGTTTTTCATCATTTTTGAGGATTTGAAAAAAATTCAAAATTTCAAAAAACATGGGTTATAGCCCATCGTTTTTTGAATTTTTGAAAAAAATGTTATCCTCATTTTTCATCATTTTTGAACATGGGCTATAGCCCCTACCGTACGGCATACTATAGCACGCCGTTTTTCATCATTTTTGAGAATTTGAAGAAAATTCTAAATTTCAAAAAACATGGGTTATAGCCCATCGTTTTTTGAATTTTTGAAAAAAATGTTATCCTCATTTTTCATCATTTTTGAACATGGGCTATAGCCCCTACCGTACGGCATACTATAGCACGCCGTTTTTCATCATTTTTGAGGATTTGAAGAAAATTCAAAATTTCAAAAAACATGGGTTATAGCCCATCGTTTTTTGAATTTTTGAAAAAAATGTTATCCTCATTTTTCATCATTTTTGAACATGGGCTATAGCCCCTACCGTACGGCATACTATAGCACGCCGTTTTTCATCATTTTTGAGGATTTGAAGAAATTTCAAAATTTCAAAAAACATGGGTTATAGCCCATCGTTTTTTGAATTTTTGAAAAAAATGTTATCCTCATTTTTCATCATTTTTGAACATGGGCTATAGCCCCTACCGTACGGCATACTATAGCACGCCGTTTTTCATCATTTTTGAGGATTTGAAGAAAATTCAAAATTTCAAAAAACATGGGTTATAGCCCATCGTTTTTTGAATTTTTGAAAAAAATGTTATCCTCATTTTTCATCATTTTTGAACATGGGCTATAGCTCCTACCGTACGGCATACTATAGCACGCCGTTTTTCATCATTTTTGAGGATTTGAAGAAAATTCAAAATTTCAAAAAACATGGGTTATGCCCATCGTTTTTTTAATTTTTGAAAAAAATGTTATCCTCATTTTTCATCATTTTTGAACATGGGCTATAGCTCCTACCGTACGGCATACTATAGCACGCCGTTTTTCATCATTTTTGAGGATTTGAAGAAAATTCTAAATTTAAAAAAACATGGGTTATAGCCCATCGTTTTTTGAATTTTTGAAAAAAATGTTATCCTCATTTTTCATCATTTTTGAACATGGGCTATAGCCCCTACCGTACGGCATACTATAGCACGCCGTTTTTCATCATTTTTGAGGATTTGAAGAAAATTCAAAATTTCAAAAAACATGGGTTATAGCCCATCGTTTTTTGAATTTTTGAAAAAAATGTTATCCTCATTTTTCATCATTTTTGAACATGGGCTATAGCCCCTACCGTACGGCATACTATAGCACGCCGTTTTTCATCATTTTTGAGGATTTGAAGAAAATTCAAAATTTCAAAAAACATGGGTTATAGCCCATCGTTTTTTGAATTTTTGAAAAAAATGTTATCCTCATTTTTCATCATTTTTGAACATGGGCTATAGCCCCTAACGTACGGCATACTATAGCACGCCGTTTTTCATCATTTTTGAGGATTTGAAGAAAATTCAAAATTTCAAAAAACATGGGTTATAGCCCATCGTTTTTTGAATTTTTGAAAAAAATGTTATCCTCATTTTTCATCATTTTTGAACATGGGCTATAGCCCCTACCGTACGGCATACTATAGCACGCCGTTTTTCATCATTTTTGAGGATTTGAAGAAAATTCAAAATTTCAAAAAACATGGGTTATAGCCCATTGTTTTTAAAATTTTTGAAAAAAATGTTATCCTCATTTTTCATAATTTTTGAACATGGGCTATAGCCCCTACCGTACGGCATACTATAGCACGCCGTTTTTCATCATTTTTGAGGATTTGAAGAAAATTCAAAATTTCAAAAAACATGGGTTATAGCCCATCGTTTTTTGAATTTTTGAAAAAAATGTTATCCTCATTTTTCATCATTTTTGAACATGGGCTATAGCCCCTACCGTACGGCATACTATAGCATGCCGTTTTTCATCATTTTTGAGGATTTGAAGAAAATTCAAAATTTCAAAAAACATGGGTTATAGCCCATCGTTTTTTGAATTTTTGAAAAAATGTTATCCTCATTTTTCATCATTTTTGAACATGGGCTATAGCCCCTACCGTACGGCATACTATAGCACGCCGTTTTTCATCATTTTTGAGGATTTGAAGAAAATTCAAAATTTCAAAAAACATGGGTTATAGCCCATCGTTTTTTGAATTTTTGAAAAAAATGTTATCCTCATTTTTCATCATTTTTGAACATGGGCTATAGCTCCTACCGTACGGCATACTATAGCACGCCGTTTTTCATCATTTTTGAGGATTTGAAGAAAATTCAAAATTTCAAAAAACATGGGTTATAGCCCATCGTTTTTTGAATTTTTGAAAAAAATGTTATCCTCATTTTTCATCATTTTTGAACATGGGCTATAGCCCCTACCGTACGGCATACTATAGCACGCCGTTTTCATCATTTTTGAGGATTTGAAGAAAATTCAAAATTTCAAAAAACATGGGTTATAGCCCATTGTTTTTAGAATTTTTGAAAAAAAAATTATCCTCATTTTTCATCATTTTTGAACATGGGCTATAGCCCCTACCGTACGGCATACTATAGCACGCCGTTTTTCATCATTTTTGAGGATTTGAAGAAAATTCAAAATTTCAAAAAACATGGGTTATAGCCCATCGTTTTTTGAATTTTTGAAAAAAATGTTATCCTCATTTTTCATCATTTTTGAACATGGGCTATAGCCCCTACCGTACGGCATACTATAGCACGCCGTTTTTCATCATTTTTGAGGATTTGAAGAAAATTCAAAATTTCAAAAAACATGGGTTATAGCCCATCGTTTTTTGAATTTTTGAAAAAAATGTTATCCTCATTTTTCATCATTTTTGAACATGGGCTATAGCCCCTAACGTACGGCATACTATAGCACGCCGTTTTTCATCATTTTTGAGGATTTGAAGAAAATTCAAAATTTCAAAAAACATGGGTTATAGCCCATCGTTTTTTGAATTTTTGAAAAAAATGTTATCCTCATTTTTCATCATTTTTGAACATGGGCTATAGCCCCTACCGTACGGCATACTATAGCACGCCGTTTTTCATCATTTTTGAGGATTTGAAGAAAATTCAAAATTTCAAAAAACATGGGTTATAGCCCATTGTTTTTAAAATTTTTGAAAAAAATGTTATCCTCATTTTTCATAATTTTTGAACATGGGCTATAGCCCCTACCGTACGGCATACTATAGCACGCCGTTTTTCATCATTTTTGAGGATTTGAAGAAAATTCAAAATTTCAAAAAACATGGGTTATAGCCCATCGTTTTTTGAATTTTTGAAAAAAATGTTATCCTCATTTTTCATCATTTTTGAACATGGGCTATAGCCCCTACCGTACGGCATACTATAGCATGCCGTTTTTCATCATTTTTGAGGATTTGAAGAAAATTCAAAATTTCAAAAAACATGGGTTATAGCCCATCGTTTTTTGAATTTTTGAAAAAATGTTATCCTCATTTTTCATCATTTTTGAACATGGGCTATAGCCCCTACCGTACGGCATACTATAGCACGCCGTTTTTCATCATTTTTGAGGATTTGAAGAAAATTCAAAATTTCAAAAAACATGGGTTATAGCCCATCGTTTTTTGAATTTTTGAAAAAAATGTTATCCTCATTTTTCATCATTTTTGAACATGGGCTATAGCTCCTACCGTACGGCATACTATAGCACGCCGTTTTTCATCATTTTTGAGGATTTGAAGAAAATTCAAAATTTCAAAAAACATGGGTTATAGCCCATCGTTTTTTGAATTTTTGAAAAAAATGTTATCCTCATTTTTCATCATTTTTGAACATGGGCTATAGCCCCTACCGTACGGCATACTATAGCACGCCGTTTTCATCATTTTTGAGGATTTGAAGAAAATTCAAAATTTCAAAAAACATGGGTTATAGCCCATTGTTTTTAGAATTTTTGAAAAAAAAATTATCCTCATTTTTCATCATTTTTGAACATGGGCTATAGCCCCTACCGTACGGCATACTATAGCACGCCGTTTTTCATCATTTTTGAGGATTTGAAGAAAATTCAAAATTTCAAAAAACATGGGTTATAGCCCATCGTTTTTTGAATTTTTGAAAAAAATGTTATCCTCATTTTTCATCATTTTTGAACATGGGCTATAGCCCCTACCGTACGGCATACTATAGCACGCCGTTTTTCATCATTTTTGAGGATTTGAAGAAATTTAAAAATTTCAAAAAACATGGGTTATAGCCCATCGTTTTTTGAATTTTTGAAAAAAATGTTATCCTCATTTTTCATCATTTTTGAACATGGGCTATAGCCCCTACCGTACGGCATACTATAGCACGCCGTTTTTCATCATTTTTGAGGATTTGAAGAAAATTCAAAATTTCAAAAACATGGGTTATAGCCCATCGTTTTTTGAATTTTTGAAAAAATGTTATCCTCATTTTTCATCATTTTTGAACATGGGCTATAGCCCCTACCGTACGGCATACTATAGCACGCCGTTTTTCATCATTTTTGAGGATTTGAAGAAAATTCAAAATTTCAAAAAACATGGGTTATAGCCCATCGTTTTTTGAATTTTTGAAAAAAATGTTATCCTCATTTTTCATCATTTTTGAACATGGGCTATAGCTCCTACCGTACGGCATACTATAGCACGCCGTTTTTCATCATTTTTGAGGATTTGAAGAAAATTCAAAATTTCAAAAAACATGGGTTATAGCCCATCGTTTTTTGAATTTTTGAAAAAAATGTTATCCTCATTTTTCATCATTTTTGAACATGGGCTATAGCCCCTACCGTACGGCATACTATAGCACGCCGTTTTCATCATTTTTGAGGATTTGAAGAAAATTCAAAATTTCAAAAAACATGGGTTATAGCCCATTGTTTTTAGAATTTTTGAAAAAAAAATTATCCTCATTTTTCATCATTTTTGAACATGGGCTATAGCCCCTACCGTACGGCATACTATAGCACGCCGTTTTTCATCATTTTTGAGGATTTGAAGAAAATTCAAAATTTCAAAAAACATGGGTTATAGCCCATCGTTTTTTGAATTTTTGAAAAATTATCCTCATTTTTCATCATTTTTGAACATGGGCTATAGCCCCTACCGTACGGCATACTATAGCACGCCGTTTTTCATCATTTTTGAGGATTTGAAGAAAATTCAAAATTTCAAAAAACATGGGTTATAGCCCATCGTTTTTTGAATTTTTGAAAAAAATGTTATCCTCATTTTTCATCATTTTTGAACATGGGCTATAGCCCCTACCGTACGGCATACTATAGCACGCCGTTTTTCATCATTTTTGAGGATTTGAAGAAATTTAAAAATTTCAAAAACATGGGTTATAGCCCATCGTTTTTTGAATTTTTGAAAAAAATGTTATCCTCATTTTTCATCATTTTTGAACATGGGCTATAGCCCCTACCGTACGGCATACTATAGCACGCCGTTTTTCATCATTTTTGAGGATTTGAAGAAAATTCAAAATTTCAAAAAACATGGGTTATAGCCCATCGTTTTTTGAATTTTTGAAAAAAATGTTATCCTCATTTTTCATCATTTTTGAACATGGGCTATAGCCCCTACCGTACGGCATACTATAGCACGCCGTTTTTCATCATTTTTGAGGATTTGAAGAAAATTCAAAATTTCAAAAAACATGGGTTATAGCCCATTGTTTTTAGAATTTTTGAAAAAAAAATTATCCTCATTTTTCATCATTTTTGAACATGGGCTATAGCCCCTACCGTACGGCATACTATAGCACGCCGTTTTTCATCATTTTTGAGGATTTGAAGAAAATTCAAAATTTCAAAAAACATGGGTTATAGCCCATCGTTTTTTGAATTTTTGAAAAAAAAATTATCCTCATTTTTCATCATTTTTGAACATGGGCTATAGCCCCTACCGTACGGCATACTATAGCACGCCGTTTTTCATCATTTTTGAGGATTTGAAGAAAATTCAAAATTTCAAAAAACATGGGTTATAGCCCATCGTTTTTTGAATTTTTGAAAAAAATGTTATCCTCATTTTTCATCATTTTTGAACATGGGCTATAGCCCCTACCGTACGGCATACTATAGCACGCCGTTTTTCATCATTTTTGAGGATTTGAAGAAAATTCAAAATTTCAAAAAACATGGGTTATAGCCCATCATTTTTTGAATTTTTGAAAAAAAAATTATCCTCATTTTTCATCATTTTTGAACATGGGCTATAGCCCCTACCGTACGGCATACTATAGCACGCCGTTTTTCATCATTTTTGAGGATTTGAAGAAAATTCAAAATTTCAAAAAACATGGGTTATAGCCCATCGTTTTTTGAATTTTTGAAAAAAATGTTATCCTCATTTTTCATCATTTTTGAACATGGGCTATAGCCCCTACCGTACGGCATACTATAGCACGCCGTTTTTCATCGTTTTTGAGGATTTGAAGAAAATTCAAAATTTCAAAAAACATGGGTTATAGCCCACCGTTTTTTGAATTTTTGAAAAAAATGTTATCCTCATTTTTCATCATTTTTGAACATGGGCTATAGCCCCTAACCTGACGCTGCCAGATGAGGGCGGTATTGGGCAAACATATTCCCCAACACAACACTCATCTGGGATCTCTGACGGAGTTGAGCCCTGAGTCAGATCTGCTTCGTACCGAACCAATCAGCGTGAGCTAAAGGCGGGATGCGGATGTGACGGTATATAGACACGTCGATATGATTGGTTGTGTTTGCACGCCCACACGGTGATAGTCAGACGCTCCCATCCAATCATCTACCATGTATCTTGAAAAAAAGGAACAGCCCCGTCATCGAATTTGCTTCCGCGATCCCAGATCCAAATAAGCTGTGAAACAAATTTGTGTAGCAAGCTTTTTGGATCTGGCAGCGTCAGGTTATATAGCCCCTACCGTACGGCATACTATAGCACGCCGTTTTTCATCATTTTTGAGGATTTGAAGAAAATTCAAAATTTCAAAAAACATGGGTTATAGCCCATCGTTTTTTGAATTTTTGAAAAAAATGTTATCCTCATTTTTCATCATTTTTGAACATGGGCTATAGCCCCTACCGTACGGCATACTATAGCACGCCGTTTTTCATCATTTTTGAGGATTTGAAGAAAATTCAAAATTTCAAAAAACATGGGTTATAGCCCATCGTTTTTTGAATTTTTGAAAAAAATGTTATCCTCATTTTTCATCATTTTTGAACATGGGCTATAGCCCCTACCGTACGGCATACTATAGCACGCCGTTTTTCATCATTTTTGAGGATTTGAAGAAAATTCAAAATTTCAAAAAACATGGGTTATAGCCCATCGTTTTTTGAATTTTTGAAAAAAAAATTATCCTCATTTTTCATCATTTTTGAACATGGGCTATAGCCCCTACCGTACGGCATACTATAGCACGCCGTTTTTCATCATTTTTGAGGATTTGAAGAAAATTCAAATTTTCAAAAAACATGGGTTATAGCCCATCGTTTTTTGAATTTTTGAAAAAAATGTTATCCTCATTTTTCATCATTTTTGAACATGGGCTATAGCCCCTACCGTACGGCATACTATAGCACGCCGTTTTTCATCGTTTTTGAGGATTTGAAGAAAATTCAAAATTTCAAAAAACATGGGTTATAGCCCACCGTTTTTTGAATTTTTGAAAAAAATGTTATCCTCATTTTTCATCATTTTTGAACATGGGCTATAGCCCCTAACCTGACGCTGCCAGATGAGGGCGGTATTGGGCAAACATATTCCCCAACACAACACTCATCTGGGATCTCTGACGGAGTTGAGCCCTGAGTCAGATCTGCTTCGTACCGAACCAATCAGCGTGAGCTAAAGGCGGGATGCGGATGTGACGGTATATAGACACGTCGATATGATTGGTTGTGTTTGCACGCCCACACGGTGATAGTCAGACGCTCCCATCCAATCATCTACCATGTATCTTGAAAAAAAGGAACAGCCCCGTCATCGAATTTGCTTCCGCGATCCCAGATCCAAATAAGCTGTGAAACAAATTTGTGTAGCAAGCTTTTTGGATCTGGCAGCGTCAGGTTATATAGCCCCTACCGTACGGCATACTATAGCACGCCGTTTTTCATCATTTTTGAGGATTTGAAGAAAATTCAAAATTTCAAAAAACATGGGTTATAGCCCATCGTTTTTTGAATTTTTGAAAAAAATGTTATCCTCATTTTTCATCATTTTT